>NC_079231.1:3085497-3187997 GCF_029633865.1 Lampris incognitus | reverse complement strand
GACATGTCTAACAACAGGTTTCAGAGGTGTGACCATAACAAGCACACCAGGCAGCCGTCATCCCTCCAACAAACATGATGCGCTGCTTCTTTCCCAAGTTAGACGCCATGAATTGAAAATGGACTTTTTACCACGTTGGCTCATTTCCCCGGTCATATTATTCATCTAGACAAAAACTTACAAAAAACATCTTTTACTTGCTCACATCATGGGGGCCTAACCAGGGTTCGAATTATAAACTCAGCTTCGTGGGGGTCTCCAAAAACAGGGCAAAAAAAAACAAAAACGTACACATGTGCTCAGTTCATGCCCACACAGCGATGGGACTTTTTTTTATGAGAGTGTGTGACTGGATATAAGCACTGACACGAGCACCGTGTCAAGCAGATCGAATGTTTAGCCTAATGCCCTACAACCAGCTACTAGGCCTACTACTAAACTGTAGTGGAGGACTTTTACCAAACTTTGGTATATTTTACCAAACACAAAACAATAGTATATAGGCCTATTATATATAAAATATATAACAATATTTTTATTTTACCCAAAACAAAACAAAAAACCGTTGCCATGTTAAAATCAAGGATAATTAGTTGCTTACTTCGAGAGTGGAGATCACCAACACTCACTCACACAGGTAAATGGCAAACGCATGGCACAGGCAGCAGCGGCGGCCAGGGACCCGGAAGTCCAGCGTGTCCATCTGTGGTCCCACTCCCCACGGTAGTACTTGTACCAACATTAGAGCCCAGGCGAACCTATAGGAAGGCATGACGTTAGTTTACAGACACGCACATTAGCCTATACTAAACACTGCTAACTAAACGGGAAATTCCAGATTAACCCGAGAGAGTGTTAGCTAGCCATGCTTTCCTGTAGACAATGCAAAAAGACTTGATCGAGCCTTACCTCCTTAACGTTAGTGGTGGTGGAGTCCTCCTCAGGAATGTTGCTAGCAGCAGCAGCCGAGCTAGCTAGCGCTAACGCTAACGTCGCTGGCTTTTTCTGAATCAGCAGCTTTTTTAGCTTTTGAGCTGTTAAACCAGAGTCCAGCAGCTGCAGCGAGCTGTCTCTTTGGTGGCCGAGGAGGAGGCATGGTGAACAATACTACACACTACCCGATGTGACTAGCTAAGACAATATCAAGACAACATTAATAACGCTCCTTCTCCCCACCTTGGCGCCCCTGTCCACGTTTCAAGCATACCGGGTTTCCCAAAACCAAGGTTGCTTTAGGCTACCCTACAGCGCCCCACAGCGTCTCGGTGGTGAAGGGCAGCCAAATGTCCCTGTGTTCAATTACGTGGGAGCCAATGGGAGCTGAGCTCCCATGAGGGGGCTTTAGGCTACCCTTGCAAGCTGTAAAACTCTAGATCTGTGGGGGTCTCTAACAAAATATTTTAAGAAACATTATATAATGTATCTTTCAATGTTATTAGGATTCTTTATGTTAGCGAAATAAATTGTTTTAAATAAATATGTTTTCGAAAAGCACTACGCACCATTATTCGTCCGTGAATGGCCTAACGTCCTCTAAAACAGCCAAGTTTTGCGATTGCGTCACCAAGTCCGAACGGTCAAAGCGAACATTCCAACCAATCAAAATGTTTTGCGCCAGCCAATCGAATCGTTAGGAATCATCACGCCCCGCCCTAAGATTTGTCTGCGTCCTGTTTTACTTTGAAATACGTCACATTACAATGGCAAGAAAGACCCCGAGGCTGTATCACGCTTCACAAAAAAACGGAAAAACAAAAATACTGCTTATTTTTTCTGTCTCTTTTTGTCCACACAAGTAAAACGTTGGAAGGAACCGAGACAAAGGATCGTCTTTGACTTGACAAATGGGATTTTTGCGGTCATTCGCGCCATTAGTTCAGCGTTCAAGGTAGCTAGCTAGCTAGCTAGCGCGCTTCGGGCTGAATTAGCCATGTTTTTGTCCTTCCTCGAGGTGATACAGGACTTGCAACGTAGACCACGCGGGAGCCATCAGGCTCAGGTGAGAACAATATTCTGCTACTCAGTTATCAGCGATAAATAAATGCATTGGGGTGAAATACAGTGTGGTGTCCTCGTAACCCTTGGCGTTTTGTGAAACTTTGAAAACGATGTCAAATGCATTTGGCTGAAGTGAATTTATCACCTGCAAACCTTTCCACCCATGCACACCAACAAAGCACGTCATGTCGTTGTATGAGGGTGCGTTGTGCAGGAAGACAAACATCACGGGCTTGATTTTACATCGCCTTTGCTTTCCTTGGCAAAAGTAAAATTATACTTATTTGATTTTGTTGATTTTGATTGTTGTTTTTCTTGTTGCAAGCATTCAGGGTCTTGGTTGTTTGAACCAGAATAAATTCATCAGGTGAATTCCACTTCTGAGCTGTGAATGACACCTGCTGTTCGGAGGTTTTTGTCTGCTGAAGACAAAACATTTCAGACCACTGTTTGAGGTAAGCGAAGAGATCAGGGATTATCTGAGCAAAGCTCTCATTACCTAACATATTCCATCATCAGATTGGCACGTGGACACTGCTCGGCATCCTGTGCATCATGTTCTTCATAAATGTTATGTCCATTATAATTCTGTTATCCTCTTTCAATGTTGTATTGTGTAAATTGCGTGAACACAACATCCATTGCACGCTGTCCGTCTTGGGAGAGAGATCCTCCTCTGTTGCTCTCCCTGAGGTTTCTTCCTATTTTTTCTCCCTGTTAAAGGTTTTTTTTAGGGAGTTGTTCCTTATCCGATGAGAGGGTCTAAGGACAGTTGTGTTGCTGTTAAGCCCACTGAGGCAAATTTGTAATTTGTGATATTGGGCTATACAAATAAAATTGATTTGATTTGATCAGACTTAAAATATTTCTTTTCCCTTTTATCCAAATCTTAACCCCCCCCCCCTCCAAAAAACCGTTGCCAACTGTCTAAACAATCTCAACTACAATTTCCAAGCTGGTCTACTTTATTGAACAGTCAAGTCAATATCCAATGCCTAGAAACTGGCTGCAAACACGATGTAGGAATGCTTAGATTTATGAAGCATGAGTGAGTGGAAGGGAGTCTGATTCATTTTAAAAGGGAGAGGCAGTAAGTTTTATGAGAGATATAAAAGTCAATTTTATACCAAAGAGCAAAATAAAAAAATAGCAAGGTGCATTGCAGCTGTAAATGTTTTGGCCATGTTACACTTTTCACTAGGTATAATGAAAGAATATAAAGCAGGAACTACATGCTGTTGAGAAAGTCTCATGCTTAGGCCATGACTCTGATTATTTTCCCACTATCTACATTTTTCCCCCTCTATTGATTTATGTCACCATGAGTGGTAACTGCACCATAGTTTGAACACATTCTGACATCATTGCCCATAAATCCTTTAATAATGTCAGATTTCAACGGTCGTGGCAAGAGAACAAAGTTGTAAGATCAGGGCAGTGTTGATAATGGCATAACAGGTATTACTGATATCACTCCTGTGCAAGTGAAACAGCCCTTTTTCAGAGGGAAAGACAAGGTGTTTTTTGGAAAACCTTGGCCACAGAGAATGTGTTCATGCTGATAACGTTGTGTATTTGCTACAATTAGAAATAAGTGGCTGGATTTGAAATTGTTGGTCAGAATAGAAATTTGCGCACAGGTTGCTCCCTTGTATTGGAATTTATTTAGCAGAGCAACATCTCTAGACTTTTCCCAAGTGTTTATCCCAAGCTATAGCTGATGCTTGAAGATCTGCAGTGAAAAAAAAATCAATGTGTGTCTCCACAGTATTTATTTATATATATATATGGGTTCATTTTGTCTTTTGGAAAAAAACAATTCATGCAACAACATGATTATATTTTAAAACCAAGTGATGTAGCTCTACAGTGTGCTGAGAGGATGTTTACAGGCTGTGGTGGTAACTATTTACCTATAGTTATTCAAAACACCATTCACATGAAAAACAGGTTTGTTAAGTGTTGTTGTAGCAATAGAGTGTGAAAAATCAGAGGTTTCAAGGTTGCATCTTCAAGATTTAGTGAAAGACTTAGTGAGACTTGAGGAAATAGTCTCCTTTGCACTCGGTATTTTGCAACAAAAAATTACAGCAGCAAAGGGCGTTATCTTTGCAAAGTCATCATTTGCATCTTGATAGATACATAGCGGATCTGTTCAACAAATTTGTCCCCACTACATGCATAATCTCATTAAAGTATTCAGAAACAGCACAAAAATAACAGCTGCAGAGACATTCATCAACGTGGTGCTCAATCCACTTAACTATAATTGCAGTTTCGGGACTCGAGAGAAACAAGGAACATCCAGGAGAACAAGAACAGTAAGAGTAATTTCTCCCCGTCGCTTGAAAGTGTAATCACAAGACCAAGAAGACCAAAGTCGGCCATCCACGGCAAAACGATATTCACCCCTCCAAATCATCCAATCAGGTATTGAGTCTTCAAATTTCGTTTTCTTCAAAACAAGTGAAAGATTTATTATTGTCATAAATTACTTTCAGTTTCTCCTCATGCGTTTCCACAGAGTTTTCTTTCCACAAGTGATTGTGAGATAAAGCAGAGCTCTCCATTCGCTCAATTTATGGCACTGAAGCCATTTAAGCCTTGGAACTTGCAGATTGGCATTGGAAACACATGAAACGATCCCAGCCCACCATCACGTATCTTTCCACTTGATGTTGAAATAAAAATACCTTTAGGCTTAATGCTATACAGACTATTTAAGATGGATATATTGTACAGTGTGTAACGCCTTTGAACATATAGCGATATCATTAGCAATTGCAGAAAGCACCCATCTATAACTGAACGGGCCAAAAGATAGATTTCTTACCTAATTGAGTGCAGAGTAAATGTCAAACTATCTGCATGCCATTCATGAGCCTGTGGAGCTCTCCATTAGCCCTGTGTGTTGAAGTTGCTCCTTGGCTTTGTGCAAATTCATATTGGATTTTTATTAAAACTCAAACCAACAGTAATAGATGTGCCTCTGGGGTAGCTTTAAAAATCAATTTGCTAAACAGCGCAAAATTACCCCCATAATTGTCTCCTTGGATTGCATTACCCATCGAAGGTGATTCCAATTCAGCTATGGGTAAACTTCGCCTCATCGACCAAGATGTTCCCTCACTTTTGACTCAGGAGCCAGCCACGTGTTCCCTCATTACTGTTACAACCCAAACGGGCTAACGGGGGCCCGCGCACAGCACTGACAGGAAGATCAGAACACAGATCCTGCCTGTCAAATGGCCCTCCGGCGATTCCTGCTGCTAATGAAGTGTAATATTCTGGCATCTGAATCCAAACTAGAGCTGTATAGTTGGACACATGAATATGAATACAATCATCTAGACTTGGCTCATTAACGAGGCAGGGAGAACGACCAGCAGACTGGATTAATTAACTACAGAATGACATTTATGGATAATAACCTTCTGGTAGATATCGCGACCAATGAATATGCATTAGACTATGAAAAGCAAAGTATCCAAACAAGATGAAATATCTAAATTCTGATCCACAGGGTTGGTGTCGTGCTGTTTACCTCGGTGACACATCACCGTTTCTGAGCATGTGATGCCTTGAATAACTGCCACCGTGTCAGACGTGACAGACATCTATTTCCGTATGGTTTCCACTGTTTTAACAGGTATGCTAACACTCGCACCCTGGGGCAAGGAAAACACTTAGTATCAGGAAGCCTGCTCATGTTAATTCTTAACAGAGTTCTATGAAAAAGTTAAAAGAAGTCAACTTCTGATGATAAGTCACATAGTTTAACATCCTGTTTTTCTGCTGATGCAACAAGAAAATGCAGGAGTTAGTGTCCCAGAAAGTTGAAGCAGTTCGTCTGGACATAAAGTTTAATGGGAGAAATGGTTTCATCACTCATCTAATTGACTTTGACTGTCTCAGCTGACTGTATGAGTGTGTATGTTTTAGGTTGAGCATTTCGGAACATTTTGGCGGCATGGTGGCGCAGTGGTTAGCGCGGTTGCCTCACAGCAAGAAGGTCCTGGGTTTGAGCCCCGGGGCAGTCCAACCTTGGTGGGTCGTCCCGGATCGTCCACCGTGTAGAGTTTGCATGTTCTTTCCATGTCTGCGTGGGTTTCCTCCGGGGGCTCCGGTTTCCTCCCACAGCCCAAAGACATATAGGTCAGGTGAATCGGCCATACTAAGTTGTCCCTAGATATGAATGTGTGTGTGTGTGTGTGTGTGTGGGCCCTGTGATGGCCTGGCGGCCTGTCCAGGGTGTCTCCCCGCATGCCGCCCAATGACTTCTGGAATAGGTTCCAGCATCCCGCGAACCTGACAGCAGGATAAGTGGTTAAGACAATGGATGGATGGATTTCTGAACAGTTTGCATGTGTATGGGAGGGGATAACAAGTGTTAAAAACTACGTGATAAAATTTTTGTCCAAAGGAAAAATTTCACTCGGAAAATTTAAAATGTGTCAACATTTTGAAACAATTCTGACAGTCAAAATACTGGTAAATACCTCCGTAAATATACTAGTAATTGGTTTAAGCTGAAATCCTTGATTTCCTCACGCTGTTCTTTCCTTTAGCAGTTAGAACTACAAACAAGGTTTGGCAGTTATTGTTTCTTGTGTGCTGTCAGCTCAACAGTAAACAGCTCCCACCCTTGTAAAAATGGTGTCCTCAGACCAAAGTCAACACAGGCAATCTCATGGATTGCAAACTAAAACTATATGGAAACTCTGTTGTTCTGTAATATTGATTGTAGAATTGGTAGATGACCTAACAAAAGCATCCCCACTTGGTCATCACGTCTGGTGATGAAGATGTTAGGGTAGGGACTTGCTTGCCGCTGTACCAGTGTTTGTCCTACCTGGTCAAAAATTTCAACAGCCATATATGAAGAGTGTCTCCAACCACAGTAAAGATGCCAGTTAGTAGTATGTAACTCAACTCTGCAGTTCAGATGGATAAGATAAACTTTTATTTCTGCAGGAAGGTTAGGGTTATCAGCTTTAAAATCGACGTTGCTGTTGAAGTATATTGACAGTACATAGATAGACGTAACCACTGCATGATCATCAAGGTCAAAGTAAACTGTATTCTCCCAGATAGGGAAATTCAGGTGGTAATGGTGCAGAAGTACACAAAACAGCCAGCTGTGCGCCCCCCCCCCCCGTTTTTCTCCCCAATTGTATCCGGCCAATTACCCCACTCTTCTGAAATGTCCTGGTTGCTGCTCCACGCCCTCGGCCAATCCGGGGAGGGCTGCAGACTACCACATGCCTCCTCCGATATATGTGGAGTCGCCAGCCACTTCTTTTCACCTGACAGTGAGGAGTTTCACCAGGGGGACGTAGCCCGTGGGAGGATCACACTTTTTCCCCCTGAACAGGTGCCCCAACCGACCAGAGAAGGCGCTAGTGCAGCGACCAGGACACATACCCACATCCGGCTTCCCACCCGCAGACAAAGCCAATTGTGTCTGTAGGGACACCCGACCAAGCTGGAGGTAACACAGGGATTTGAACTGGAGATCCCCGTGTTGGTAGGCAACGGAATAGACCGCCATACCACCCGGGCGCCCCCTAGCCAACCGTTTCTTAACCTCAACCAGTGTAATTCTGATGTCACTAACTGGTAAACTTGTGACTTTCTCAACTACCTCAGCTGCTGTGGTGCATAGTCAACAGTGTCAAGTCTACAGTAAAAACAGTTCAAGTCATTGGCTAAGACAAAATCATTATCAACATTCATTTTGTATGTTTTAGGTTTTTAACCTGTGATAATTTATAGTCCCTGCCTGGCTTTATTACCATCATGGTTAAAAAATGACCACATTTTATCTTTATAGGCAGCACTCTGTTAATTTCTTCTTGATTCTATTCTTTGCAGCTTTCTTTTTGTCTTTACTGCCCCCTGATTTGAATAACTTTGTTTTGTGATTAATCAGTTCTTTCCGTTTTCAGGGGTGACCCAAGGTTTGTTGTTTGGGTGAAGTTTTGCTGTGTTTTGGGGAGTAGTCGAGTCCTCTCAGAATCGAATGCTGATGATGATGGATTACATTTATATGTATCCTGATATGGCAAGTGCTGCTTCAGTAATAGCTTGAAACGCGTCCAATATGACATCCCAAATCAGTTTGTTCAAAACAGCCACTCAAGGCGGCAGTCGCCTCACTGGACCAGCACTTAACTTCTATTTTCTGTACTTCTTTTCGACGCAGCCGGGGTTGATAAACAGGCATGAGCCGACTCGTATTACGGTCCAAGCTTCCTAGCCCTGGCAGTGCCTTGGCATAATGGGCCCTTTCCGTCGGTTGAGGCAGGCATCCTCCTGGGTAGGGCATGTCATACGATAAAAGTTAAGTCAGACTACAGAGATTGAAATCGCCCAATATCAACTTTGACCCGTCCGATGCCTTTGCTTCAGCCAGTACTATCAGATCTTGTATAGTGCTGGCAGCTTCCTTGACATCAGCTGAGGGTGCAATATAGACAACAAAAAGACTGATCTGATGTATTTTACGGGGCAGGTTGTCCGGTCTTAGGTTGACCGCTAAAAGTGCAATGTCTTTTGTACAGATGCTGGGCGTCACTGTGATGTGAGCTGGGTTATGGTACTTGTCACTTATACAAACGCACACCCCCCCCTCCTTTTGCTCTTACTGCAGTTAGTCTCGCGATCCAACCTCGCCAAAGTGAAGCTGAGTTGTGGTCGGTTGTCATGAGCCAGGTTTCTGGTAGGCAAATCAGACAGGATTGACTGTAGTCAGAGAGATACTGCACACAGGCTCAAAGTTCATCAGCTTTGTTCCATATACTCTGGACGTTACCAAGCATGATGGATGGATGGATGGAAGTGGTTGCCTAAAAGGTTTCTTCTTAAACTGAGTCCGGGCACCCCCTTTCTTGCCAAGCTTCCTTATCCTAATTATTCTGTCGGTTTTGCAGCACGATGGCGGCGTTATTGATGTAAATACGTCCTGACGGAGAGGTGTGCTTGTAGACCTGAGGCTGATCAATGCAAACGGAGTGTAAGTGATCCTGAGCTGCGGCCCAATAGAAATCCCAGCAGCTATTATCGCTCTCATCCTGCACTTAAAACGATGTAAAATTGTGGTTGCAATGCTGAGAGGAGTATAGATGTTGGAGACCTAAGGTTATGCATTTTCAGTTATAAAATCTTGATTTTATTTCCATACCTGGGGATGGGGGGGGGAGGGATTGTGTTTCTATGCAGCTGGTTCATCATTCATCATGGCCTCTCTTTGCAATAGTTACAAAGCGGAGTGTGCGGATTCTGTTTTGCAGTTTTGATACTTTGGACTAGCCATGCTTACTTTGGATCAGCCGCACTTACAACTATGAAGTGTGCTATTTCGCTGGTTATGTTAATCAGAGATGGTGCGGATGGCTAATTACTGTTAGATACAGTAAAATATGTTTTGAGACTTAAGCTCTTAACATGTTTGACATTGAAAAATACTGCTATTACTGCGTGGTGCTCATCTGAATCTCCATCTCCAACAAGACAGGATTTATAGCGATACAGTGCATATCATGAAGATATCCGTTCGTTTTTGTGGGTCTGTCAGTGATGATAAGGAGAGTCATTTCATCTGCGCACAGTGCATATCAGCCTGCCTGTACATCCTTGCAGTCTTTTACCTACAGCCAACCTGTCCCTGTGGCAAGAAAGATGAAGCCTGTCACCTTTTAGTGAGCGCCGAAGGTGAAATGACATTTGAGCGCCGTGCCAAATGAGAGTGCAGGACTCTGCTCATGCACCCCTGTCACCAGTGATCACTGTTATTTCGCCTGCCTGTCCAAAGAGGGACTCTGATGGCTCAACCTTTTGCTGCATTAAGGCAGTCGAGGCTGGAACCCCACGTTTGGCCCCCCTCTACAGATCTGATTAGAGGGGCTGTAATAGTGGGCTGGGCAGAAAAACACTAGTGTGTGAGGACAGGAGAGAAAAGACACACCATTTCTTTCGCTTTCTCTCTCTCTCTCTCTCTCTCTCTCTCTCTCTCTCTCTCTCTCTCTCTCTCTCTCTCTCTCTCTCTCTCTCTCTCTCTCTCTCTCTCTCTCTCTCTCTCTCTCTCTCTCTCTCTCTCTCTCTCTCTCTCTCTCTCTCTCTCTCTCTCTCTCTCTCTCTCTCTCTCTCTCTCTCTCTCTCTCTCTCTCTCTCTCTCTCTCTCTCTCTCTCTCTCTCTCTCTCCCCTTCTCCTATTCTCCCCCTTCCTGCATTCTCTCTAAACAATGTGAAAGTGCATTATTGAGCGCAGCGCAATAACCTTGGGATGTGATGGAAAATAAAATGGACTCCGCAATAGACCGCTAAATTAACTTAGCTTGATTTTAGCGAACACATAACCTGTGAAAACAGAAAGACACACATACAGGACGTACACACAAGGCTCTTTGTAAAGATTAGTAGATGTGTCATTTGGTCTTTCCTTTAAAATGAGATGGCAATTATTTAGAAATAGTATCAGCAACTTACAACGTGATGGATGACGAACTGGTTTGGGTACCAAACAAAAATGGCACACACTATCTGTGCCAAGCAATCCAGGTAGTTACTGGTGTAAGACCCTGCTTTCAAACAGTGTTTTATGAATTCAACACTTTGTATTTTATCTTTAGATGTGCCGTTGTTTTGTTTTTAGGATGGTGTGACCATCAGTCAGACGGATGTGTTGTGTTGTGGATACTCAGTTCCCTGCTTTTTTTCGAGGAACGCCATTCCCATTCTAAGGGAAACTGTGGGCTTACCTTTTAATTTGGAAAATTTTTGAATTTGTTTCTGCTTGCCAGCATAGTTCATAGTTTAGGCTCGTGGTTCTCAATCAGGTCCTCGGATACCACCGGTACAGCTGGTTATTGATTCTGCCAGCTGGAACGACAGGTGAATGTAATGAACTACCCGGCAAAATAGAAAACCAGCAGTACTGGTGGTACTCGAGGACCTGATTGAAACTCACCGGTTCAGATCAATAGCATAACTTGTTGAAATATTCAGCCAATCATATGTGGAGAGGCTGCAGATTGGGCGGGTGGAATGAGTGAGAGCTGATAAAAATGTCTATTGTTGAGCCAAGGGAAAAAAACGTTTTTTTTGGGGGGGGGGCGGATTTTTTTCCCTTTTTTTCTCCCCAATTGTACTTTGCCAATTACCCCAGTCTTCTGAGCCGTCCCAGTCGCTGCTCCACCCCCTCTGCCGATCGAGGGAGGGCTGCAGACTACCACATGCCTCCTCCGGTTCTTTGGAGTCGCCAGCCGCTTCTTTTCCCCTGACAGTGAGGAGTTTCACCAGGGGGACGTAGCGCGTGGGAGGATCACGCTATTCCCCCCAGTTCCGCCTTCCTCCTGAACAGGTGCCCCAACCGACCAGAGGAGGCGCTAGTGCAGTGACCAGGACACATACCCACATCTGGCTTCCCACCTGCAGACACGGCCAATTGTGTCTGTAGGGACGCCCGACCAAGCCAGAAGTAACACAGGGATTCGAACCGGTGATCCCCGTGCTGGCAGGCAACGGAATAGACTGCTACACTATCTGGACGCCGCGAAGAAAAAAAAAAGATTTTAGCGTAAATGTAATCTCGAAGAAGACTGTATCGAGTAAAAAAAGAAATCATGTACTTGCCCATCTTCCCTCAAATCCCATACCCTATTGACCTACACCAGGGGTCGGCAACCTATGGCACACATGCCCATGGTGGCACGCAAGGCCATTACCACGGGCACGCGGAGCAATTCAATAAAAAATGTTTTTTTTTAAATATACTTTTTTTGATTAAAAAAAACGTTTTAATATAAAACGTGGCCTAATGGGGAACTAAATGAACAATTCGATTTAAAATACTGAAATAATTAATTGGTCTCAAAATACACCATTGTTGTTTGACAGCAAGAGAGCGCACACAGTTGACGTGATCTATCATACCCCTCCTTATATATCAAAATATTGTTTAATATTCACCTCTTTCAGCCGTCTTGGACAAGTGAATTTGGATTTATTTCACGAACGGACCGAGTCGTTGTGCACTCCCTGCTGCAAAAATGTTGTGTCAAACTTTCAAGTGTAAATCATCATTTTGAAACAAGGCACGAAAAAAACTTGAAAGATAAGGCTGATGAAGGTGAATCAATCAAGAGGGCTGCGGCCCAGTATGGGACGCAAAGCAGCATGTTGACAACCCAATGTGCCACCCAAAAAAAAGCTACAGAGGGCAGCTATAAAGTCGTACAGTGCATTGCTTGACACAGGAAGCCATTCTCTGATGGGAGGTAAAGGAGTAAAGAATGTAAAGGAGTAAGGAAAAAAAATGTAAAGGAGGCTTTCCTCAGCAGTTCACAGGTCATATTTGTGTGTGTGTGTGTGTGTGTGTGTGTGTATATGTGTGTGTATGTGTGTGGGTGTGTGAAAGAGACAGCATAGCTTTTTCGATTTTGTTTTACTGTCAGACTTTTAGGAGTTTTATTGCAGCTGTATCCAGAATATAAGAAAAATCCCCAGGGTGTTGAAAAATATCCTGGCATGGAAAGATTGGCAGCATCTATCATGTTGATTGACACAGTGGAGTGTGTTTATGCGATACTAAACATTTTCAACAAAGCAGACTCCTATTTGATGGCAGTGTTTATAATGGCCGCAGCAAACTGTACAGGGTTTGGCCCTCATCATCATCAACCTGTAACGTAGGCTACGTATGGCATTTTGTTTGTGCATGTGGGTGGACTAGGTCCTTTATGCATGCATGATGTCGGCTACTATCCAGGTAGCATATTTGAGTGGAAGACTAATGTATCTAATAAGAATTCATGATATGAAATGACACAGAACCCAGCAGGAATAATGGCTACGATGTTGACGTTCCCTGGAGTTATAATGTACAGTAAAACCAGGGATGGATTTGATTCCGTGGTATTTCTCGTCATAAAAGAGATTTATTCCACTTAAATAACTCTACAATTTATGCCCGTCAACCACATTGCTGAATCCCGACAAATCCTTCGCTAAGTAGCAGTGTGTGGGGGATTGCTTTTTTTTTTTCACCAGATTTTTCTCCCTCAATGCAGCATAACTCCCTCTTTCTTTCTGCTTCTCCCCTGTTCTTTTACTGCCTATTCTCACTGTCCTCTCCCTCCTTTCACAGCCTCTGCCATTTGTTCTTTCTTCTCTGTCTGAAGCAGGCAATTCTTCACTTTCATCACACGGGCATTTTTCAAGCCCTGGTTGTGTCTGTAAACCCTCTGAACCAGGCTAACCAACATGTCACTTCTTGCCATTTGCTTATGTCTTCTGCATGTCATTTAAGCAATTGTTGCTTTTTATTCCTTTAGATTATTCTAGTGTGATAATAAGCAAGCAATGTAGTCTGTATATATATATATTATTTTTTTTAACAGACTTATTAATACTATTACCATTTGACCTGGTAAACTTAATGAGTTTGAATATGCATTTATTCATTAAGACAGCTAATAAATAATATTTGAGGACACAGTAATAATAGTAGTTTTAAAAAGTTAAGAAAGAATAAAAGAGTATGCGCCTCTTCAAATAAAATTACTGTTCTATACCCTATCAAAGCAAGTGTATGTGCATCTGGATCAAATATTATTAGACATAATTAATGAAAGACAGTTCTATAATGCACCATCTGTCCATTATGTGTAACAAGACCTGTGGTAATTATTTACATAAACATAATCTGTTTTCATAGTTAGTCATCCTCATCATAATTTTCTGCCGCCCAACTGGGCCTGGGTTGCAGTGGTTGCAGGCTGAGGAGGGCAGCCCAGACATTCCTTTCCCCGCCCACATCCACCAGCTCCTCCTGGATATATCCCCAAGGATATATCCCAGGCCAGCCGGGATATAGACGCTTTTACAGTACGTCATCAAAAGTATGTGCGTGCATTTAGGCAACGGAAATGAAATGCTACCCCCAAGTCTCCCATTCATTCACAGATTCAGACGAGGAAGAGGAGATTACAAAGTTTATTCAGAAGTATATCCAGCATCAAAATGTCTGGTTGTTGTGTGTTTGGCTGTACGAATCGCTACTCTACCAACAGCGGACTGAAGTTTTACCGAATTCCGACGGGATCGCAGCCATTTCAGAGCAACTGGAGGCGCCTGTGGTTGCAAGCTATCAAACGTATTGATGAAAACTAGACTGAGGACATGATCAAAAATGCTGGCGTTTGCAGTGGCCATTTTATATCAGGTAAGTTATCTATCTACTCTTTGGTTTGACTGGAATGCCTGGTTTAGATGTAGACTAATATCTAAAGCAATCGATAAGCAGCGTTAGCTGGTATTTTTGGCTAATGTGGTGTGTCTGGCTATTTACAGGTGAGGCGTCACTGGACTCACAGAATCCTGATTTTGTGCCCTCTGTGTTTAAGTACACAAAACAAAGTCAGAACCCCGAGGCAAAGGTGGAAAGGTAAGAATAATTAGGCCTAACACTTCCTAATCGTTTAGAATGACTTTTCCCCTCTTTCATTTCATGCTATTCAGTGCACTTTGGCGCTTGCAGCTGCTGGCTTTGAGATAATGGGGCTGTATTACAAATGTTTACCGTCTTAAGTTTAAAGTGAAGATAGGGATGTCTAAGATAGGGTTTTTCTCTAGTTGGTATTAAGCAAATCATAACCTAATATCTAATCGTAACCAAACAGTTAAGATAGGATGTGCAAGTTAGGAATTTCCTGTAATATGGCCTCTGATCAATATTTCTGTTCATTAATTTAGCTTTTTTATGTTAAGGTACCATAGGAAAAGGAGACGAGATGAAAGGGTTTACACTCCTTGTGAAACTCCAGGACAAGGCAGCAGCATGGATCACTGTCCTGGTAAGGAGATATTTTTGTTGTGCAATCGACCAATTTGTTGTGAGCTTGTGCCGGCATAGCCTAACTGTTGGCTTTTCTGTTAAAGCTGAAGAGGACATCCCAGTCCCAAGGACAGAATATGATGATCTGAACCTGAGGTACACTCAGCTTCAGAATGACTATGTCAACCTGCAGCAGGAGTGAAAAACTACGGGCTGAAAATGAGAAGCTTACAGAGGAGCTGCAAAACTCTACGTTTTCCTATGCCACTATTAAGTTCAACATGGGACAACTGATTTTTTTCACAGGACTTACCTCCATTATCTTTGACTGGCTGTGTGCAAAAATAACAGACAGTGTAGAAAGAATTAGCCAAAACCCCTCTCTACAGGATCATCTATTGGTTGTGCTAATGAAATTAAGGCTGGGCCTAACTAATACTGATTTAGCCTATCGATTTAAGGTATCAAAAACCACCTTATCAAATATTTTTCGGAGCTGGATACCTGTTATGGCCATAGTCCTCAAGCCGCTCATTAAATGGCTAAGTAAGGGAGCTATACTAAAGAACATGACTAAAATCTTCAAGCGAAACTTTAAAAGATGCCGGTGCATAATAGATTGCACAGAGGTTTTCATTGTTTGACCCAGTAATCTGACTGCCAGGGCCCAGACATGGTCAAATTATAAACACAACTGCACCATTAAATATTTGATTGGCATCACTCCAGCTGGAGCAATTTCATTTCTGTCCCCTGGTTGGGGTGGGCGGGTTTCTGACAAGCAGATAAGAAAGGAATCAGGGTTTTTGGAACATAATGATGAGATTCTGGCAGGCGGGATTTCTAATCCAAGATGAACTAACAGCTTATGGTGCCACCCTTCATATACCTAATTTCACAAAAGGAAAAAAGCAACTCTCTGCACAGGAGGTGGACTCATCGAGACAACTGTCTCGTGTAAGGATACATGTGGAACGAGTAATTGGATGATTGAAGACTTTAAGATTTTGCAAACAGTAATTCCAGTGTCACATGTTAACATTCTTGATGATGTTGTGATAGTGTGTGGCGCTCTCACAAACCTCTGCAAAAGTGTTGTTCCCAGAAAATCTAAAAAATGAGTGAATTCTATCATTCATATGTTGCCATTTCACAAACGCTGCACTGTGATTGTCAGAACATGTAACATTGTTTTTGTTTTCCTCTCAAAATAATTTACAACTGCAACTATTAATTGAGAGCTGTTATTAAATATACATTTTGACAACACGATCTGAGTCATTTATAAGAAAAATTGTGCAAACTCTCTGTTTTTGGCTTTTTAAATGTGAACAAAACTCAGAGTCTATGTCATGGTATTTTACATTTTGTACGTGACCACAGACAACATAGTTGTAAGCATCCAGTAACTGGTATGCCCGCAACTTCTCTCTTGTGTATACGCTCGGTTTGATGGCTGGGGGAGCTTGGTCTTTGCTGCGAACCATGGCCCTGCCCAGAGCTGTGCCCCAGAGGAAACGCCAAGGGCGATCTGACAGGACGCAAAAGTGGGGCAGGCTAAGCTAACTGCTAGCCCATGCAGACCAGCAGTTCTGATAACACCGAGGCAGTCTGGCGGCATCCTCGCCTAGCGTTGATTGTGTATTTGGTGTTGTCGTGTGGAGTGCAGGGAGGTGTGTTGAGGGTAGGATCACCTGGAGGAGCCTGGTCTGCTGTGTCTGGTGGGCCCAAGGATCGCAGCTCTGTCCGGAGCTGCGCCTGAAGAGGAAACACCGAGGGCGGTCTGACAGGATGCGGAAGCGGGGTAGGCGAAGCTAATTGCTAGCCCATGCAGACTGGCAGTTCGGACAGTCATCCTGGCCGGCGTTCGTTCTTTTGGACAGTGATATTTTTTTTTCTTAGTTGGGATATATGTGTTTAGTTTGGATATATATGTGTTCTTAGTTTGGATATATGTGTGCTTAGTTTGGATATGGGTGTTTTTAGTTTGGATATATGGTCTTGTAGTTTTTGAATATGTGTTTTTGTCTTTGTGTTGCCCTGCTGTGGGCTGGGGGAAACAATGTTTTGTTTCATTTCATGTATGCAAGTACATGAAGTGAAATGACAAAGTTTTCCTGATTCCTAAATGGTGGATCCCAATGATTCAGTTAAGCAGTACAGAGTATATGCTGTTGTTGAATCTCAGCCTGTCTGATTTTCTTTAAGGATAGATTCTTATTTTACTGGAAGAATTTCAGATGCAGCTTTGGTGTTTTATGTGATTAATGTGAAACCGCTTTGGTTTTGGAATGGATTCAACTTAGAGTATACCTCTCTGTTCTTAAATAGTAAGGTAAGAGACTTTTTACAAACCCGTTCATGTATGATAGCGTACTGTCCAAGTATATACACAATGTTAGGGTTAATAGTCCTGCCTGTGCCCCTGACCAAGGCAATGGAAAGAAGAACTGGAGTTGGTCCCTGGGCGTTGCAACTGCCCACTCCTCCTATACAATGGGATGGGTCAAATGCAGAGAAGAATTTCATTGTAACCTGTACAATGACAAAAATAAAGTGGCTTTCTTTTTCTTCTTTTCCCTTATTCTACACAGTCCCGTTTATGTTATCTCATTTGAAGATATGGACTTGCAAGGATATTTAGTGTTGCTTAATTAAAGTGATACTTGCATCAAAATCCGACTTTTCCTGTTGTTAATCGATGTAAGGGGTGTGGATGTGATCGATGAGACAAATGGTAGCCCTAAAATCACATTTATGGCTAGACGAGAGGTATCAGCAGCCAAGTAACTGATTTCCAGTTGGCGAAAATGTGGTAACTTGCCGTGTCACGAATTACCATTAGCATAGAAGGCGTGTCTGTAGCGGGACACTATAAAAGCAGAGACACGCCCCTTTGGCTTGAAGGAATATGGCTGTATTGGCTGAGCAACATATTCGTGAGGCGAGTAGTCAACTTCCACTGAGAAAGAGGAATTGTCTTCCACATCCTCAGCCTCAAAGCTGCTGTCGGTGGTCTTGTCGCTCGCCATTTATTTTTTTATTGTAAAGTGACGACAGAGCAGGAAGGGGGCTGTCACCGGGGAATTTCTCGTTTCTCTGCGGCAAGCGGTTTAGCACCAGTGTTTAGCCCACCCAGCCACACCCACACAACCACCCTAAATTTCAGTAGCCAATTGCTGTGAAATCATAAAACCACACCTGCCTTCCGGTTGTAATTCAAACCACCTGTGTTAAAAATGTGCTCAGAAACAGCAAGAAAGTATCTCGTTAATGCTTAATTTATGAGAAATTGGGCGTCACTTTACATAGACAAAGCATTTAATTCATGGATGTGTTATTCAACTGAATGTATAAATAGCAGTTTAGGTTCATCATATAGACACTTTTAAGATAAATTAGGAGTCAATCTACAGCCATACCAATATGTTCCCTGACTTTGCTGAATGACGGAAGCTAAGCAGGTATGGGCTTGGCTATTACTTGGATGGGAGACCTCCCGGGAAAACGAGTTTGCTTCTGGAAGTGGTGTTGGTGGGCCAGTAGGGGGCAGTATTCCCTCTGATCCTAATAAACAACAAAAATGCCAATGCCCCAGTGCAGTGATGGGGACGCTGTGCTTTAGGAGATGCTGTTCTTCAGATGAGACATTAAACTAAGGTTCTGACTCACTGTGGTCATTAAAGATCCTGTGGCACTTATCGCAAAGAGTAGGTGGTCCCCCGGCGTCCTGGAAAAATTCCCAACCTGGCTCTCCCCATCTGGCCACCTAATCATCTCCCTGTAATTGGCCCAATGAGTCCTCCCTCTGTACCTCAAGTTGATGTGTGGTGAGCGTTCTGGCGCAAAAATGGCTGCCGTGCCCAGGTGGGTGCCACAAATTGGTGGTGGTTGAGCTTAGCCCCCACCCCCCTTCTCTGTGAAGCACTTTGAGTGTCTCGATAAAGCGCTATATAAATGTAATTATTATATTATTATAAGCTAACAAGAATTGCTTCGTAGACCATTCGTTTATGTGTTATGAAGCAGAATGGCAATGTAGTACTTCCTGACAAGACAGTTCAACGCTATATACACTTTATTAATAAGTCATACATAGAATATATTGGCGTGTCATGGAGTATGTCTGTTGGTGAACATTGGTAGGCAATACAAGATTTGTTGATGGCCTTGACGGAGGATTCAGAGACTCATCTTGACTGAGTGTTCAGCTCTCCAGATGTGGCATGGTATAATCATCAAGCATACAAGCAACAGAAGACAGTGGAGGCAAGAAACCAGTCATTAGGCCGAACGCAAAAATTAGCAGCCTGTGAGGTGAAATCCTAAAAATCCAAGCTGTTCAGCACCAGGGGGCCCAAATCATACGTTATGAATGTGATATGGCACTACTCTTAACATATGAATGAGACCTTTATGACTCATCCTTGATCAGTTATGGCATATCTACAGGCTGTCTATAGCTTTGTAATGAATGTGTCATGTATACATTTGAGTGAGCTTCTCTTAGCCAATGTTTTTTTCCTAATACTCATGAAGTCATCAGACACACCTATTTACATTACATACAGTCAAATCATCAAAATATGAAACCCTGCCCACCCTGTATAAAAAAGTGTACATAGGTGAGAACATTTTCCAATCAAGTTCGACTATCGCAAACATTTTTTTTTAACTCCTACCTTTGTATCACATTATCAGAATTAAATTTGATGGTAAGATTTTCTTAATAAATTAGGCCATTGGAGCATAAGTGTTGAAGTTTCAGCATATAACATCTGCTGCCGCCGGCTGTTTGCCAGCCTTGAATGAAGCTAACACATGTCCGTCCCTTCCTTGTAGTCCACCAGCGTTCTGTTGGTGACAGTGTCCTCTTCGGCTCATTTCCCTGCCTTCCTAGACCAAGCTGCCTCACCGGCCCCTTAATAAACCAGCAGTCTGCCAAGCAACCCTGGGGTCACAGACAGTCACAGCTAATGTGACAGAGCCAGCTGCTCATCATTGCCCAACCAGCCACTAACCAGCTGTGATTGGATGTAAGGGGTCATACAGCTTGGCCTGCAGGGGCCCTTGGGTGTATCTGCCAGCATTGGCATGTCCTCCACACAGAAGAGTGAGATTGACTGTGTTCCTAACTTCGGAGTACAAATCAAAACTACATTAGTTTTAGATGGCACATAAAACTTGATCCATATTAATTACATGTTACATGGAAGTAAGCACAGTAGATGAGTCAAGTGATGTCAAAAGGAAGGGTCGGTGTTTTGTTTTTGTTTTCCTTTGTTTGTTTTTTTAGAATATAAGGTTGATACATGGGTTTCTTAACAGAGCGTCATTTATGAAAGACCACAAAGTATATATGGCATTTAACCACAACTTTCGATTGCCCTTCATAAAAACATTTTTCTCTTGCACTGCAAAGGCTGTTTTACTGGACCTTGCCATATGGTAGGATATGAACAAACATAATTTTTACAAGTTACAAATGGGTTACGAGCTATTTAATCTTCCGGTTGCCAGCTGGCAGATTGTCTGTTAATTGCTCTGCTTGCTTTTAACTTAACAACTCCTTGTGACCATTGGGATTATTTTAATGGCTTTTACGGTTTGCCTGTACTATTTTATGGATTTTTCTCCGATCATCGATTGTTGCACTGACTTGATCACACTGAAGCCCTCCGATTCTGACTGTCCTCTCCTGTAGTCTTGGCATGTGGTGAGAACCGTGTGGACTCGACCCTCACTTAATGGAGATAACGGCTAACTCCTACTTTTTTTTTTGTGAACATCGAACAACCTGTTTTATATTATGCCCTGTGGTGACTGCCTAAAAGCAAAAAGTAACATTGCTAACCTCAAGGATGTTATCAGTCAGCTGTCAAATGAACTGCAAAAAAAGGACTCTTCTATCCAACATTGCCACACAGTCCAAAACAATCTCAGTCATGAACTCAGCCATCTTGGATACCATCCTCTGGCACCCATCATCTCATTGCCAGCTTTCCTCCTGTTCCACTCCTAGCTCACAGGCTACTTGTTCGGAGCCAACAAAGGGATGGCTGGTTCAAATTCCTGTGTTACGTCCGGCTTGGTTGGGCGTCCCTACAGACACAATTGGCCATGTCTGTGGGTGGAAAGCCGGATGTGGGTATGTGTCCTGGTCGCTGCAGTAGTACCTCCTCTGGTCGGTAGGGGCGCCTGTTTGGGGGAGGGGGAACTGCGGGGGAATAGCGTGATCCTCCCACACGCTATGTCCCCCTGGCGAAACTCCTCACTGTCAGGTTAAAAGAAGCGACTGGTGATTCCACGTGTATCGGAGAGGGCATGTGGTAGTGTGCAGCCCTCCCCAGCTCGGCAAAAGGGGTGGCATAGCGACCGGAACGGCTCGGAAGAGTGGGGTAATTTGCCAAATTCAACTGGGGAGAAAAGGAGGGTAAAATTAGGGGAAAAAAACCCCCACTCCAATCAGTGCAACTAGCAGATGTATCAGAATGGTAAGTGTAGTTAGCATCTTTTATTGGTTTATATTTTTTGTTAACTTGTAAGAGGTGGTGGCTGACACAGCAGTGGTTGTGAAACATAGAATGATATCGGCTATGATATTACAGTGTGTTCACATTGTCATATTTTTATTACATAATTATATACCAGAGGTCTAATAAAAGTTTGCAGAAAGAAATATTCCGTCTGGGTGAGATTTTTATATTATGTGTAATATCTTTATCTTGATAGCCAACAAAAATTGCCCGTGAACTGCCTCATTGGTAGTACTCTAAAATTCAAACTCGCCAGGACATCAGAGCGAGGCTATCTGCATTGGAGGGGGGAACCCCCCCGACGCCACTACTGCCACTCCGTAAGCACAACGGTGGATGCCTTTAGTGGCGTCCCTGGACCAGGGGGGACCCGCACATGCCTGTGAGGATTGAAGTCCAGATTAGAAAAGAGGTTTACATTGCACACCACGCCGTTTTTCAGGTGAAAATGACGCACCTCGGACCGTCGTCATCATTTCATATGGCTGAACTTTGAAACGTTAGCTAAATACATAGTTTACAGTTTTGCTATTACCAAACAGCTAGCAGCAGCTAGCAAAGATGTAATGCACTTAATGCAATTTATAAGTCACAAAAGAAATATGTTACAAGGAGAAAGCTTTCAGTTGACTGTTGGTTGAGTAAAAGAAATACATAACTTGCATACTGACTCCCACTTGCTTTCATAGTCCCAGGATAAATAGTTGGCACAGCATCAGACTTCAAATCTATATTTTTTTGTGAAAATCCAGTGACTTTTGCATTAGTTTATGAAAACACTCCTCACTGAAATAAGCATTGTAGCTGTGCAGTCCCTCCAGGTTTTAGGCATGTGAGCCTGATGTCTGTCAATAAATTCCAGCCATTTCAACAGTATAGTGGTATTTTTTGGTACATAGTAGAAGGAAGCTCCAGGGTCCAGTTTACATCCAAAAACTGCACTGCCATGTTTGCTGTCAAAACTTTCACTATGCTAATGCAAACGCACTCTCTGTACTGACAGGTCCACTGTGTTCAGGAGGTTTAAGGTTTCTTCCCCCTTGGTAAAATCATACATCATCATGGTTTCCACTTCAACTGCTACACCAATTACTTTGAGCTCTACATCACTACTAAATCCATCACTGCTGCAACTCTCTCTACTCCGACCAACTGCCGCACTGAAATTAAATCATGGATGCAAGCCAACTTCCTCAAACTTAATTGTGACAAATCAGACTTGATCACTATTGGTCCCAAATCCCTTATCAAAACCACTCGCAACTTCTGCCTTAACTCCATTCTGTCTACTTCCCCACACATCCGCAACTTTGGATTCATTTTCAACAACATCCTCTCCTTTGAACACCACGTCAATCAACTCAACAGAACTGCCTTTTTCCTCCTGTTACGGCCACAAAAAGAAAACATTTGGCTCAACCTTGTAACCAGCAACATATAAAGAGGACGCTATACTGGAGGATTAATTCTAAAACTATTTTTATTTGCAAGACCCTGAGAGCAGGATAAGCGGTTAAGAAAATGGATGGATGGATAACCAAAACTATGGGAGTCTAGGGGCCTGGCCAAACAGAATAAATAATGAGGAAAGTCTGGGCCAACCACACACTGGGCTGCTGGACCCAGAGCTCCCCCCAAATTACCAAAATAGTGCACACATGAACTAACAAACAGCTGCGAAAACTGGACTACCAGACGTCCACTCTCCGAGAAATAAAAACAAAGGAAAAGATGCTTGATCTGGAAACCAATGGATTAGTCAAAAGGCTTTGTCTTAGAGAGACTCCTTCTCCACCAGACTCTCTTAAATATGAGGCCGGGCCACCCACTAATCACCTTATCAGGAGCACCTGAGATGGAGAGAGAGAGAAAAGAGGAAAGAACGAGAAAAACACAAGACCGGGAGCACATAACATCCCCGTCCTTAGTTAGTGATTATTCTTTTTTCTTTTTTCCTTTCACACAGAAAACAATCACAAACAATACAAAATAATTACAAGTGCGATAACACATCTGCCACAACATCCCTGCCACAGATATGTTTTACATTAACATTAAAAACTTGAATAAGAATACTCCCAGCGCATTAACTTTAGATTTGTATTACACATCCTCTGCAAAAACAAGAGTGTTATGATCAATATAAATCATGACAGGAATCTTAGCTGACCAGACATGCACCACAAAATGGTCCAAAGCCAGAACCATAGCAAGGTCCTCTTTTTTCAGTTGTCGAGTATACGTGCTAATGATGGTCGAACTTTTTGGAGAAGTAGGACATGGGTGGTCTGGCCCCTCAGCACCATCCTGAATCAGAACAGCTCTCGCCCCCCAACTCACTCACATTATTTGCCAATTTAAATGGCTGATCAAAGTTAGGCGCGCAAGCACGGGAGGGCTTTAATCTGCTGAAAAGCATGTTGACAACTGTCAGACCACACCAACTGAACTTTTGGTTTCAATAAGTCAGTTAATGGTGCACCAAAAAAGTTTTTGTAAAACTCCCTCTAAAAGCCAAGGAAACAACACAGATCTCGTGTGCAACCAGCATCAGGGAATGCTAAGATTGCAGCCACCTGGGACTGGACCAGACGCACCTCACCACAGCCCACTATTTTTCCCAGATAGACCACGGTTGCTTGACCAAAATCACATTTTGCTGAGTTAAGCGTCAGGTTTGCTTTGCTTAACTGCTCAAACACCTCCCCTATTTGCTGGATATGACTCTGCCAGGAGTCAATAGGCATTACACTCAGAGAGACCAGACAGCACGATGTTAACAAGCTTTTGAAATGTAGCATTGCTCATCCTAAAGGCCATAACTGTGTACTGCAAAAGGTCATCAGGTGTCACAAAGGCGGAAATCTACTTAACACAATCAGTTAATGGGACTTGCCAGTATCCTTTAAGCAATCAAGTTTGGTGTGAGGCACTACCAACATGGTCTAAAACGTTCAGCACTAGACAGCGCCACCACGTAGGCAGAGGCAGACTTCACAGCTGCAGCACTGGATGCCACAGGTCTAAAACGTTCAGCACTAGACAGCGCCACCACGCAGGCAGAGACAGACATGTCAGCTGCAGTTACCATGGGCTAGGCCCGGCGTCACGCCAATGGTAAAGTTGTAACATGTTGACGTGACACAGCCTATTCCTATGATTTGTGTGGAGTAGTAATAAGATAAACACGGTCACAAAATACGAGCCACTAAAGCGAGCCTGCAGACAGGAACCAGGGATTGGTAACAGAACCAACACTTTATCACCTGGGGTGAAAACTCTGCTCTCAGTTTTCCTATCGTACAAGCCCTTCATCTTCTTTTGATCAGTACTCAGATTATCTTTTGCTAAGTCACAAGCACAACGCAGGGTTCAGCTTCACCAAGCCATTTCTCTTTTAACAGTTTCAATGGGCCACACACAGAATGTGCAAATACCAGTTTCAAAGGGACTGAATCCCAGGGATTCCTGTACAACCTCTCTCACTGCAAACATTAAATGAACTCCACCATCCCAGTCTTTTTCAAACTCCAAGCAGTATGCACGTAACATTGACTTGAGTGTCTGATGAAATTCTTCAAGCGTGCCCTGTGACTCAGGATGGTATGCACTCAAATGAACATGACTTAACCTTCGGCAGCCCAAGCAGAGAAAAACTTGATCAAAGATTTCACCACCGCAGGAGCAGTTATCTTACACAGTGGTATTGCTTCAGGAAAAGGCGTTGTCACACATGATAATTAGCAGAAACTTATTACCAGACTTGCTACGTGGGAGTGGACCAACACAGTCAACATAACTCGCTCAAAAGCTCACCTGCAGCCAGGATTGGATTCAATGGTGCCGGTGGGACCATCTGATTCGGCTTACCAGCAACCTGCCACACATGACATGACTTGCAATATGGCACCATATCCTTCTTCAGGCCAGGCCAGAAGAAATGGAGCAACACCCGATCATAGGTCTTATTTACACCAAGATGGCCTGTGAGCTGATGATTGTGAGCCAAGCTCAGGATGTAACCGGTATTTTAATGGGACCACAACCTGCGTCATCACACTTCAGTCATCGTGTAACGATGTGTGAAGTGGCATCCATTTAGACACGAGTACCCCGTATTTAATAAAGTACTCCTGAGGCACAGACACACTCCGCTGCTGACACTGCACTTTCAAAAAAAAGAAAAAAGAAGACAGCTCAGGATCCATTTTCTGCTAACACACAAGCTGTTCATGTGCCATAGATACATTACCAAGGCTTACTTTACCGACTTCGAAACCCTCTCTCCCAGCAGATGACAAGTTATCAGACAGAGGTGGAACAACGGATAAGCCTAACTCCCCAGTAGCATCAAAACTGTCAGACAAATAAATATCATCTTCACTCAAGGCTTGACACTTTGACATGGCACGGGTTACAGCACAAGCAGAAAACACTTCAGGATATTTCCGAGCCAGTCTATCAGGTTACTCGGTTCACCTCGGGCTTTACCAGCACCTTCCCTCCAGCCAAGCACACTCCCTCAACTGGAAAACATGGGCGAACACCCACAATCACCGGGCCCGTAACCAGGTTTGACTTGAGGTAAACCATATGCAAAGGCACTGCATCCCAAAACCCCACACAAGGACACCGCAATCCAGAGCAGGCTCCTAGAGAAAGGCAAGACATCACTCAAAATGAAGGACTGTGATGCTGCTGTATCCCTCAAAATAGTTACTGGAACTGTCACCCTCCCCAGTCAAGGACATAAAAACCTTCATAAGAAACGGAGCAAAGACTTCAAGCTCAAGCACACTAGACACCGAAGCCAATTCTGACACAGGCCTAGGCGTTTTGCAATAGACTTTGCGGGCGTCTTCTCCTTATGCACAGCATAACAATTTCCAACAATATGCCCCCATTTCTTGCAATAAACACACTGGGCTCTCCCTGGTTTCCTGATCCTCCCTAGTTGGCTTCCCTTCTGTACTATGGGAAACGCGTGTTTTAGACGGTACCACAGAGGCACTTGAAACTGTTGTCACTAAACCGAGTTTGCACAACAGACTTATCTCCAAACACAGACTTATGGGTGAGTGCATAGTCATCAACAAGAATTACAGCATCAGATATCCTTACAGCTTTCTGCTCATTCAGATTAGTGGCAACTCTCAGGCAAACAGTCTTTAAACTCCTCCATAAGCATGAAGGTTTTAAGATCGCCGAAAATTTTAACTCCTTGCACTGAGCACCATTGATCAAATAATGGCTCTTTCTCACAAGCAAAAGTGACATATGTTTTGAGACTCCTGCTTTATATACCTGTGAAACTTCTGGTGGTAAGCCTCCGGCACAAACTCGTATGCCCTCAAAATACCAGCTTTGACATGCTCATAATCAAGGCTATTTTCAAGAGACAATGCTGCATAAACCTCCTGAGCCTTACCAGTGAGTGTGCACTGTAGCAAGAGTGTCCACCCCTCTTTATGCCATTTTAATCCACATCTACCTCCAAAAAGTATAACATGGCAAATATTCTTACATCGAAAACAGAAGATCACTCAGATGAAGGCTGCTGGGCCTGTGTAGATGTGGCTGCATCAAGTTCTAACTCCTTTAACCTTAACACGTGCTTAGTCTCTTCCTCAAGCTCAAGCTTCCTTACCTCAATATCACGATCAATTTCCTTCTCCTTTAAATTACATTAAATTCCCTTCTCCTTTAGATCTATCTGACGCAGCTCCAAATCGAGCTCTTTCAGCCTCACCTGTTCAGCAAATAAATTAACCAAAACTATGGCTGCCTGGCCAAACAGAACAAAAGAATGGGGAAAGTCTGGGCCAACCACACACTGGGCCATCAGACCCAGAGCCCCCCCCCCCACACACACACACCAAAATAGTGTACACATTGACTAAAAAACAAAGCCACGAAAGCTGGACTACCAGACCTCCATCCCCAGAGAAATAAACTCAAAGGAAAAGATAAGGAGCAAAAAAAAAAAAAAAAAAAGCACTAAAATGGTTTAAAGGGCTGCTTCATCTGGAAACCACTGGTTCAGTCAGAAGGCCACTTCGTCTGAGAGAGACACCTTCTCCACTAGCCCCCCTTGAATATTAGGCAAGGTCACCCACCAATCTCCTGATCAGGAGCACATGTGAGAAAGAGAGTGAAAAGAGAGGAAAGAGGAAAAAAACACAAGACGGGGGGCGTATGTAACACCACCTAAAAACATAGCTCATCTCCGCCCATCACTCTCCTCTGCTGCCGAAACATTGATCCATGCCTTCATCACACCCAGAATTGACTACTGCAACAGCGTTCTGTATAGCACATCATCCAAAATCCTAAATAAATTCCAGTACATCCAGAACTCTTATCGGCTCACCCACTTTCACTCCCGTGACCACATCACCCTTGTCCTCCAGAACCTCCATTGGCTCCCTTTCCCACAATGGATCCAATTCAAAGTCCTTCTCCTCACTCACAAAGCCCTCTATAACCAGTTCTCCTCCTGCCTCACCAACCTACTCCACTACCATACTCCCTGCAGCAGCCTTCGCTCCTCGGATGCCTTCCTCCACCATTCAGGACCAAGCACCGGACCTGGGGCGATAGGGCCTTCTCCATAGCTGCCCCTCCGTCTGGAACTCCCTCCCCAAACACATCAGAGACTGCACCAATTTGTTCATATTCAAATCATTAATCAAAACTCAACTTCTCAGAACTGCTTTTAATGTGTAAAGTCGCTTTTGAGTACCCTGAAAAGCATTCTATAAAAAAATCTATTATGATTATTATTTATAATTTGCTCTCCATTCATATATTAGCATGACTTAACAGTGAGAAAATGAGGGAATGCAATATGTGAGTGAGCCATGCGTATGCAGACATATGCAGGATGAGTCCAGATAAATGAGTCATCTCATTTACTTATGATTTTTAAATAATTTGTAAGTCAACCATTGCCAGTGGTATTGGCAGTGTGTAAACCCTGTTAGCCAGAAAGCAGGTTTAAAATCTGCGGTTCGTCCTCTGTGAAAGTCAGGCAGTTAGAAATTATATTTGTATAGATTCCCTTCAGGCGGTGACTCAGTATGGAGCACAATAGTAAGACAAACAAGCCCAGCTGCTAAGGATGCCACTCTCAAAACAATCAGCCCCAACAAAAACAAGAAAAAGCCTCCTTAACATCATTAATTGTTAATAAGAGGGTTTGGCATAATTGATTTTCCTTTCATTCAGTCCCTCCTGTTGGGATGGCGTCCCATGGGCCTAATTCAATCTGATGTTTCTGTTTCAACCCACAAACCCTTTCACGGCAAACGGCTAAAAGAAGGAGGGGGCCATGCACCAACATCCTTGTGAACTGCAGCGAACCAGATTCTTATGCAAATGCTTCCCATGCCTGCAAGACCTTGGCGATGGCGGGGATAGAAATGCCGACCGAGGTGAAGTTGATGAACTCGGTTGTTGTCTTGAGTGCTGAATATGCCCGCCTCAATACTTAATACGCTTAACATCAGGCAAAAGAATTCTTCAGGTAGTTAATGCACGGTATGATTTTGTTAGACATGTCAGCCACTCGGAATTTCAGTGAGGGGAAAGAAAAAAACAGCTCAGAGCTGAATTTGTTGGAAAATGTTCAAAAGCGCCTTTTATGCACAAATAACTCGTAACTACAAATTACATTTACATTTTATGTTAATGTCTTGTGATAAAGAGTAAACTGGAGTTACAAGGTTACGACAACTCAGGCATATGAGCTCATATTAGGTACAGATGCCTTTGAATAATTTAATACAAATAAGCATATGTATGAGTCAGCTGTGCTTAGACATGCTTGCCAGCTCTTTTTAGGGCGTCAATGGCGACTGCAAAAAAAGCAAAACGTATCACTTTATTGTGTGTGGTCATAGTAGACAAGAGAAAACAAGATGGTTTACAAGACAGACACTGAAAGCCCCCATGCTGAGGGAAAAAAAGAGCCTCCTAACAGCAGCATAAATATTGCCCAAATGACCTTTTGTTTGTGTGCATGACAACACTGAGTCTAAGCAGGGCGACTGCAAGCCATCCACAAAGCTCCGCAACTCACCCTTTTTTTCCAGATTGTGTGCTCACCATGCCCCTAGCAAGCACGTCCATTTCTGAAAGATGTTTTATGTGCTTGCCGTATGTATTCCATCATATGCTCATCATTACATGCCTGCATTTGAGCTTTTCATGTTACCTTTATGGGTTGAGAAATAATTCTTCCATGTTTGCTCTTTATTTGTATCGTATATTGTTATCTTGTAACTGAAATACACGTTTATAATAATAATAATCATTACATTTATATAGCGCTTTCCTAGACACCCAAAGTGCTTCACATTGAAGGGGGTAACTCACTTCAATCACCACCAGTGTGCGGCACCCACCTGGTTATGTTGCCAACTTGTGTGGTACTCTTAAATCTACACTTAAACTCATGATTGTAAGACATCAAACTTCATGCAACCATTGAACTAACCTACTACTTTTTCGGCTGTTCCCGTTAGGGGGCGCCACAGCGGATCATCCGTTTCCATTTCCTCCTGTCCTCTGTATCTTCCTCTGTCACACCAGCCACCTGCATGTCCCCCCTCACCACATCTATAAACCTCCTCTTTGTCCTTCCTCTTCTCCTCTTCCCTGGCAGCTCCATATTCAGTATCCTTCTCCCAGTATACCCAGCATCTCTCCTCCACACATGTCCAAGCCATCTCAATCTTGCCTCTCTTGCTTTGTCTCCAAACCGTCCAAGCTGAGCGGTCCCTCTAATATACTCGTTCCTAATCCTGTCCTCCTTCGTTACTCCCAATGAAAATCTTAACCATTGAACTAACCTAGTTATCAGAAATTTTCACGCATCACTGGATAATATATATTTATATTATTCCGCTCCTCAGTAGTCAAGCACTCACAACACCATTGACGGTTTCCGAGGCAGAAAATTTTTTTTGTGTCTGCAGCTGGTGGCCAATTCATTTCTACTGTTCAAGGTAGACATAGGCTTACAAATAATAAAATACTTCTCTGCCAAGCATAGGTTACATCTGTTGCTGTTAATTGAATATGCATTGTTCTTCTTTAGGATTTCCCATGAAATAGAGTAATTAATATTCTTGTCCACCAATGACCAGATGTGTCGACTCAAGGCTGTTGCATTTCTTGCGTGTTCATTCCTGAGCCTCCTCATATGGCTGTTGAACCTAATTTTGAAAGGGCCCTCTGTTAATCCAATGTAAGTGTCCACTTTGCAATAGTCTTTTCTTGTCACCGATGCCTGGTAGATGACTCCCTCTGTCTGGCGTTTTCCTTCAAGAGGACACGATGCCTTAGCACGGCAATTGCAGTTGGTGGTGTTTGGCTGCATTGAGGGGGTCTGTGCCTTGGTCATGATGCTTGTGTTGTGGGATGAAATAGCCTGCTGAACATTTGGCGTGCCGCTGTAGCTCATTTTGATTGTGTTCCTGTTGAATATTTTTCTTAATTGATGGTCTGGGGTAAAGCGCTCATCCAAAAGATTGAAAAATAGTTTTTTAATATTAGAGGCCACATTATCGCTGTAGGAAGGATTATACCAGGTGATGTTTCGTCTTCTGCTGGATTTTTGTTTTTTGTTTTTTTTGGCTGGCTGTCGATAGTTGATGGTGGGTTGTACTTAAGCCTGAAATTATATCCACTTTTTGTAAGGCTTCTTGGTATGGGGGTGGGCTGCTTCATTAAAATGGCTTCGGTAGATGATAAACATGAGAGTCTCTTATTTATGCTCACTGGGATATTTTTCAAGATAGAGGGCAGATGATTGCTTTCTCTGTGGATGTACTGCAGTATATTATTGGGCTTCATGCATGGCCTGTATGTACCGTTTCTAAGGTTTAATGAGATGTTGAAGTCGGTTTGGTTTTTGTTAGCCTCAATTGAAATTTTTCGCCCATTGCTTGTGAATATACTGCATATTTTCTTTTTTATTCTCTCGACTTCTCTTGCCACTTTGCTGCAGACTGCCAGCCCGTCGTCCCTATATAGCCTGGCGTTGATGTCTGGGACCTGTAGTTGAGACAACAAGTACTAGCTCACAAGTCTCTGCCCCGTCGAAGCTGCCCATGGTCACCTCAAATTTAGTACTACCTTGCTTTTGCCATGGGTTTCCCTTGTGGTATTAGATTGACTCTTTGGCGTGGGCTGTTATGTCTCTGTCTTGGTCAGATATTGTGGCGTATGCTGAGGCAAAATCAATATATATAGTGGTATTTTCTTCAACCACTTTGCATTCTGTGCTGGGTAGCATCAGCGTCACCTTGAATCATGGCTTATGCCTGAGCCACAGTCCTTGGCAGAGTTGTTTATTCTAAGGTACTCCTGCTATGCATTTTATTCTGCTATAATTCAAGTTTCTTTGCTGCAGTTAATGCCATATTATGGTCTGTACTTCATGTAGTTATCATAATGTTTATCATGCATTCAGCCATTTTAAGATGCCAAATGTCTGTCTTCACGTCATCTGTGATTTATTAATTAGATTATTAAGCTGTGTTGTTTAATTTATATTGGTTAATTAATAGATCTCTTAATTAAAATGACCGTTCCTGTGCATTTGCATTTGTTTGGATTAGGCAAATTAAGACAAACCCAAAATAGATGAACTTGACTTATCACTTTAGATTATATTTTCGGGCATGTGCGTATCGGCCTGAATGGAACTGGTGCCCCAAATGTAGTGTTCATCAGATTTACTTCTGAATTGGGGTACCTGTATTCTTAGTTTAATATTTTCAGTCACACTGTTAGTTAACTGTAATTTCACAGGTTTAATCACCTCAACATACCCCAATATCTGTGCACTTATGTGTATTTTACTGTGTATTTACTAGTATTGTGTATGGATCTAAGAGATTGCAATCATTTATTCCAGCTTCATGACCCATACAGTAGATGAAAGCTTCCATGTGCTCGGTAATAAATCATAGACAGTTCTTTGAATTTCCGTTCCACATCAGATTGAAACTGTGGCATCTTCAAATTAGATATTACGCAGAATTAATTATATGAGCAGTCAAATTCACCGCTGAGTTCTGATTTTCCCCTCTGATGGTAATTCTGATGAAAGTACAGATGCCTTTTCATTTTGTCCTACTGCTGTCTGCAAAAAAAAAGAGAAAAAAAAAGAGTAGGAAAACGGTGGTGTTTTTCCTGAGGGGCCGGGTGTAACAGAGAACCAGATGCTTGCCTAAATCTGTGTTGCATTGTGCTCAAATTCTTTGATAGTGCGACGGAAGATAAGGCGGTGCAACTTATCTCAGAGCTGCCACACATAAACAAGCACAGCTATACATATGCATCGATAAGCAGCCCGGCCCTCAGAGCTATCTGCCGTAGCTTAGGTTTATCTCTGCATCACATGAGTGGGTTACTTTAAAAAAATAGTATGTCCAATAGTTATTTTGCTCGTGATATGGCTTCAGAAGGGGAGTATGCACTTTTTTTCCTCTGAGTCTGTTTCTTAGAGTATCTGCCATCTACTCATTGAGGTCGGCATTAATGGGAGGTATGTTTTTGTATTAGTGTGTGTGTGTGTAGTGTATGTGTTGAAATTGTGAACAACTTCAGATTTTTAGGCATTCAGATCTCAGACTCCCTCTCCTGGTCTCTAAACACCAGTTAAGTTACCTTCATTAAGAAGGCACAACATAGACTATACTTTCTGTGATGTCTTAAAAAATTCACAATGTCCACAAAAACCCTGGTCAGTTTCTACCAGACTACCATAGAGAGCATCGCTACTGGAAGCATACTGGTGTGGTTTGACAAGCTGACTGAACAGGACCACAAACAACAGAGAAGGATAGTAAAAACGGCTTCAAGCATCATAACGTTACTGCCACAGCTTCAGGACATGTACACCACCTATCGCAGAAGGAAGGCCCCAAACGTCATGGAGGACACCGTCTACCCAGCACATAGTCTGTTCTCCTCCCTCCCCCAGGACAACGCTTACAGAGCATCATAGCTCTGAGCAGCCGCCTCAGAGAGTTTTTACCCCCAGGCTGTCAGTATAATGAACAGCAGGTGCCTTATGTAACTCACTGATTTAGTATTTTGTGGGATTTCTGATTTCTTAGTCAGTGTTTTTGTTGTTATTTATTTATAAATAGTTTTAAGGGCTGAGAGCGCCAGAGCACATGCATTTCATTGCATTTGGAAGGTACATGGCATAGGCGGCGCTATTAAGAGGCTAGGGGAAGTTTAGCTTATCCAGAATTATCACTGAAAAAATATAACATAAATCCTATCTATCTATCTATCTATCTATCTGTCTGTCTGTCTGTCTGTCTGTCTGTCTGTCTAGCTGTGATTAAAAGAATCATCGCAACATGTGGATAGACCACTGACGTGCATATGCGGTCAGTTATTACCCTTTTATCCTTTTTATTTTTATTTTTTCATGATTGCGACAGTCATTTAAATTCCATGACGTTCCTTCCAGCTTCTGTTGTGAGAAAATGGCGGCGCAAACTTGCGTTTGCGACGGCCTCACCCAGTGAATTTAGTGCTGTTTGCAGTATCTTTGTCCACGTCTACGTCTTTAAGTTTGTATCATCTTGTGAAATTGTTATTTTGATTGTTGATTTCACTTGACTGGGAGAGCTGGCGCTGGATTGGCTGAGAGAGCTTGGGCTGCTGCGTCCTGTGCGCCTGAAGAGGAAACACCAAGGGTGGTCTGACAGGACGCGGACACGGGGAAGGCTAAGCTAACTGCTAGCCCACAGCCCTGCCTGAGATAAGAGGAAATACTGAGGTCTGGCGGCGGCCTCACCTAGTGTCGACTTTGCTGTGTTTTTGTCTGTGTCTGTCGTCGTGTGGAGTGTGGGGGAGGTGTGTTGAGGGTGTCTGGCTGGAGAGCTGGTGTTAGATGGGCTGGGGGAGCCTGGTCTGCTGCATCCGATAGGCCAAGGGACCACGGCCCTGCCTGGAGCTGCGCCTGATGGGGAAATACAGAGGGCGGTCTGACAAGACACGGAAGCAGGTCAGGCTAAGCTAACTGTTAGCCCACGCAGACCGGCATTTTCGACAGTCATCCTGGTTGTCGTTCATTCTCTGGACGGTGGAGTTTTTGGATTGTGTTGGGCTGTGTTGTTGGTTGCTTTTTTTATTTTGCTTTGTTCTCTCTGTTTTTGTATGTTTTTGGATATGTGTTTCTGTGTTGCACTACTGTGAGCTGGGGGAAATAGAATTTCAAATCTTTTGTGTACCATTCATCCATCCGTTATCCAAACCGCTTATCCTGCTCTCAGGGTCGCGGGGATGCTGAGCCTATCCCGGCAGTCATTGAGCAGCAGGCAGGGAGACACGCTGGACAGGCCGCCAGTCCATCACAGTACATAATATAAAATGACAAATAAATTGTCCCTGATTCCAGTTCAGTTTAGCTAACATTTTACACCGAGCAATGTAAACGAATAAAGTACGTAGGAGTGATGTCATGATTAGAAAAAATGCAACAAAAAAACTCAACTCAATTTGCGCTCGAACACAACGCCACAACAAGCCTATCAAACATTACATTACAGTCATTTAGCCGATGCTTTTATCCAAAGCGACTTACAATAAGTGCATGATTTAACGTAGGAAATCAGGAGAACTACTAGTCATCAGAGGTCATAAGTGCATCTAAACAAGCATCTAAGAGCAAAACCAATGCTAAAGTAAAAGTGCAAGAAAGAGATTTTTTTGTTTTTTAAATGAGTGAATACTAAGCAAGTAACAGGGTAGTAGTTCTTGAAGAGGTGTTTTCACCCTTCAAACACGTCATTCTATCATTGCCCATGCAGCAAGGCGTACGGCCTCTTTCAGCGTTGAGTTTCTATCCTGGCAGAGTAAATAAGTAAGGTCCATGCCCTGTTGTGAAGAGGCACCTAAACTAGTCACGATCCAGCGCCAAAGACTCAAACAGCAGCAGGTCGGTTTGCAGAGCATATAAAACAGGATATAAATTATTTGTCTTTATACTCAGCGAGCTTATTTGGTTTAAAACGATGTTGTTTTTTTTTTACTTTTACTGTAATGTTTAACAAATTTAGCCTCCCCATATCTGATGCCCTAGCGCCGCCTATGGTACATGGTACTTTTATATATGTCTATGACAGTAGAGTGAACTTGAAACTTGTGCATGTGTGTTTGTTCATATTTGTGCGTGCATGCGTGTCTTGTATGCCTGTTTGTGTGTGTTGGGGTGCAGCTGTGTGTGACTGCATGTGTGTGTGTGTGTATGTACTGCATAATTGTGTCTGTGTGTACATGCGAGAAATGGCGAGAAGGCAAGTAAATATGAGTGATTTTGTATGATGCAGCGTGGGTGTAAGCCAACATACATACTTCTCTCTCCCTCTCGAGGTCATCGCAGCGGGCAGAGTTATTTACTTTCTGTTGAGCTGCTCTGAAGAAAAAGTTTAAGCGGCTGACAGAAACCATTTAATCTGCTTTGCCTCCTGGAAGCCTAGCACTGAGGTAAGAATAGTAAGGAACCTCATATTAAGATCGAAAGCATCATTCAGTAGATACAATTGACTCGTCAAACCACCCAAACAGCACCTACACACAATTTCATAATCCGTCTCAATCATTCTCATATTGCCATAAATGAAACAACTTCTGTAACATTAAAACTAGCCTGTAATTTCACGGATCCTGAAGTGATAGGTATATAGATTGAGTCATCAATGCAGCGAGCCCTGCAGACTGCCGTTGTTATTTATTTATCTGTTTCTTGTCAAGAAGTTGTTGTATGCAGGGTTTCTTTCTGTTTATAATGGTTATTTGTTTTGTTTCTTGGTTATTATTTCCTATGTGTTCATAACTGATGTATTCATAATCAATCAATCAATCAATCAATCAATCAGTATGTGATGTGACTATCAAGCCCTGTAATTTCACTTGCTCGCAGGGGGATTCAGGGTGCAGGGTGAGCTACAGGGTACCTGGAGCTGAGTCGGTAGTCTTAAGACCCAAAGTCTCTCATCTAATGTTGACCAGGACACAGTGTGTAGCTCGAAGACAGTGTTTGCTTACTTCGGTCCTACCTTGTGTGCCCAGATTGAGGGGCTCTCCGCCCACATTCCCTCTCTATCCGGTTGCCCAAACTAGATGGGTGGGGGGGCTGTAATTGTGGTACGATGATAGACCACTCGGGGGGGGGGTGCTTAGCCTAGTAATCCATTTTAGTCTGGGCTAATGTATTTTAATTTTTTTTTTTCCCTCCCCTATTGTATCCGGACAATTACCCCACTCTTCCGAGCCGTCCCGGTCGCTGCTCCACCCTCTCCGCCGATCTGGGGAGGAATGCAGACTACCACAAGCCTCCTCCGATACATGTGGAGTCGCCAGCCGCTTCTTTTCACCTGACAGTGAGGAGTTTCACCAGGGGGACATAGCGTGTGGGAGGATCACGCTATTCCCCCGAGTTCCCCCTCCCCCTGAACAGGCACCTTGACTGACCAGAGCAGGCGCTAGTGCAGTGACCAGGACACATACCCATCTGCAGACACGCCCAATTGTGTCTGTAGGGATGCCCGACCAAGCCGGAGGTAATACGGGGATTCGAACCGGCGATTCCCTGTGTCGGTAGGCAACAGAATAGACCGCTACACTACCCAGACGGCCCCATGTTTGAATTACGTCTACCCACAAGCTATACCACTTTAGTTTTCCTGTGAACATTTTGTTGCTCCTAAAAAAAAGTGTTTATGGTATTGTCAAGACACCATTTTCTCAGAGTGTGTGACCTTTTAATGGTACTTACATGTGTTCTTTTTCATCCTCCAAGTGTTGTTATGTGGATGTGGGGAGGGGGGGGCAGTTCCATTAGCTTGTCCTTTTAAAAAAAATCACATTTTATGACAACACACCAAATAGTTCACACTGTATAGTACAGGCAGAAGACATGCATTGTATTTCAGTGTTCTGTCGCACAAATGTGAACTACAAACATGCATCGCTGCATGCACATTTCATGCTTTGCAAGCGTCAAACTAAAAGGAGATGTGGCCTAAAGATTACGACTGGCAAATGTACAAAAACTTCTCATAAGCAAGCATATGATGCTGATTTTTTTCTTTTTCTTTTGCTATTTTTTACAGAGCACTCTTGTTGTAGCTTCTAGTGGGTTTTGCTCAAACCAGACAATGACGGCGATCATCAGGATGATGTCAGTTTGTTCAAATTATTCTAAGATCCCCAGAATTGAATGTCTTTTCTTTTCTTTTTTTTTGGGTTTGTGTTGTTCTGTTAGTTGATAATGTCCCCTCACTTCCAAAGGTTGCATCATTACAATGCTGCCTCCCACATGTTTCCTATCACTTTTCTGTATTGCAAATTGTCTGAAATTTGCAGAAAGTCTTTACAAAGTAGTCTGCACAAACCTTTGGCTTTGTGTTTTTTGGAAAGGCGTGTGAAGTGCACTTTACACACAGTAATATAATTTTAGCCAGCTATTCACTGAAGACAAGGGGATAATGAATGTTTGCAGTAATGAATATGTTTTGGGTGAATCATAGATGGGTCATAGTGCAACTGATTTCTCTTCGCAAGCTAGATCAATTTCACGTTAATGAGTAGCCAAAACAAAACGTGCGGCATACCCCACCCACTTTTCTTGCATAAAAGACTAACATTACTGAGATTTTTCAGGTGCTGGCTCTGGGGAGCTCGTTACTCATTCTCACCCCATAAGATGGAGGTCAAAAGCCAGTTTTGGAAAACAGAGCACCCTGTGGTGAGCTCATTTTGCCAAAACCCACAGCTTTATTCTTTTTCTCTTCTTTTTGCTTTCCATTACCCGCCGGTCCTAGTAAACGAAAATGTCTTACTCGATAAAACCCCCACCTGTCAACAGTCAATTTCCTAAATTCTTTCAGCTCATCGTTTGTATTTGATTAGATGATTAATTCATGGAGTTCAACCAAAAAAGCACATAATTAACTGAAAACAACTGACATGATGTCTGACTCATTTATCATAAGGAGCTATCGAGGCAAATTACGGTAAGACAGTGAGTAGGTAGCGAACTAACAAGGCCATCTTTGAGCCATGAACAACTCACGGGAGATTTCAGATGTATTTAGTATGAGACATCTTGATATTCAAGTGCTTCCCAGGCGAGTTTCTGGTGTGATTGCATGGGTCTGTTCTCGAGCCAAATCTTTGCTGCTGCTTACCAAAAAGAAAGGCACAGGGTTTCAAGAAATCAATGAGCCTTGGACTTAGTTATGTGTTAAGGACTCGTACGTCACCTTTCTAACACGTGCTTTTGTGAGCTCAAACTATCAAAAACGGCGATCGTCAGGATTGTAGCTGTAACCATGCATAAGATTTTCAGTGCTTTGACAGCGAGTCATCTCATGACGGTGAAGCCACCGAGACAAATGAGGGTAAAGGGTGTGTGGGTCACGCTGTTCTGCCAACCACTCAGATTTGTCCTTCCTCTTGGCATGGCCAGTACTAATCAAAAACTGTTCAGAGGTCTGGCCTTATATAGATTGATGCCCAGCAGGCCCGGGCTTCACAAGGACACAATGTGTCATAGATGCAGAGCACAAATGTTGTGTGACTTTGTTGTGGACAACAGTATGGGATCATTGTCTTAAGTTTGCAGTTTGAAGTAGGCATAGTATTAACTGCACATTTGCAATTTAGTGGCCAATGTTACTTCCTTGTCTGATGTGAGGGTCTAAGGACAGGATGTTGTGTAACTGTAAAGCCCACTGAGGCAAATTTGTAATTTGTGATATTGGGCTATACAAATAAAATTGACTTTTTCTCCCTAGTTGTATCCGGCCAATTACCTCACTCTTCCGAGCCGACCCGGACGCTGCTCCATCTCCTCTGCCGATCCGGGGAGGGCTGCAGACTACCTACCACATGCCTCCTCCGATACATGTGGAGTCGCCAGCCACTTCTTTTCACCTGACAGTGAGCGGTTTCGGCAGGGGGATGTAGTGCATGGGAGGATCACGCTATTCCCCCCATTTCCCCCTCTCCCCTGAACAGGCACCCCAACCGACCAGAGGAGGCGCTAGTGCAGCAACCAGGACACATACCCACATCTGGCTTCCCACCCACAGACACTGCCAATCGTGTCTGTAGGGACACTGGACCAAGCCGGAAGTAACACGGGGATTCGAACCGCCGATCCGTGTTGATAGTTAACAGAATAGACTGCTACGCTACCCAGACGTTGTAAAATAGATGCTTTTACACTAGTTCAACAGAGCTAAAGTTAGCTACTTGAATCATGCTTTTAGTTAACCCACAACCCAGAAAAGCAAGCTGACACAGTGAAACACTTTATCAACTGATCGATGTGTACGAACATGTGAAAGGTGATAAAGCACGCCTTACTTGCGTCTCTGTAGGTGGCGTTTATCTTATCTTGAGTGAAACCACGTGCACAATACCAAGTGACAGAATATGAAGGAGAGGCTAAGAGAGAATAGTGTGTGTGTGTGTGTGGGGGGGGGGGGGGGACTCATAAGAAGTATATTTTGCCAGTTTTCTTACCAATGAGGATTATAACAAATCACAAAAAAAGAAAAAAAAAGCAGATGCCACAGCTAACTGTGTGACTAAACGTCAGTTTGTGAGTGAGGGAGTTAGGTTCACGAGGTGATTCACATCTAAAAAAGACTCTCCTGCCCTCTTCTCTGGATCTTGCCTTTGTTACTGATGGTGTGCAGTTTGTATTCCTTACCTCTAGAGAAAGCCTCTGCACGTGGCTTGCAAAGCGGATGTGTTTCTGTGTGCTTTCCAGTGTTTACAGTAATGAGAAAAGAATGAATTAGACAGGCTTTATGTTATTGTCGTCCTTGTGGGTTTTTTTTGTTGTTGTATGCATTACCCTCAGCTTTTTTTTTTTCACATCCGTACGCCATATCACCTCAATAGCAGACTGTTCTGATCCATCAGAACAGATGGCTACTGTTTCAGGCCTGAGGTTATGGAACAGACGTCGGTGTTTATCTGTTTTGCTAACTGACTTGACGAATTTAAATCACGAGAAGCTTTTTTTTTTTTCCTCATCCACATTTCATTTTGTCAGTCTTGTCCTCTAGCAATGCCTTCGGAAGCTCGGGGACTCTCGCCTCCTAAATTCATCGCATCTCATTTGAGGAATGAAAAGCAGTTGCCATGGCAACTCGGTATGAGATGGGTGACAGTTGGCCGAAGTCGGTTTAACCTTGAGTAGCCTCTTCAAAGAGAAAGAGGGAGTGAAGCGGAGCAATACTTGGGCTACCAGATTTCGACGAGCAGTGTCATTTTTCCACTTCTCTTGGCCACCCTTTAACAGGATGATGCAATCAATAAGATCTTTTCAAAGGGAATTGTCTCTGCGAAACACTACCCGGCTGAAACAAAGCAGCAAATATTGACAATACTAACTCCAGTGCCTTTGAAGGTTTTTTTCTGAGAGGCACTCAAGGGAATAATGGGGGGGGGGGCGAGAAGCTTTATTTTGTTAAAGATGTAAATATAATACCACAGGAGACCAAATTAAGGGTATTGCCTCTCAACACTGCGGCAGACCTACAACCGTGGCACGAGGAAAATAATGAATGCGTAATTCTTTAATCTTGTTGTTCCCACGAAGAGAAACAACATGTACGTAAAGTTCACAGTCATCCTCAATATGTCACGCTCATTGTGCCATGTTTTTCCTCGGTTACAAGTGCAATTTCTGATTATCAGTCACTGAAAGAGAAGACGTGCACCAGTTTCACTTTTTGAAGGTAACAGAATGTGTTTTATCATTTTGCAAATGAGCCAATTAAACAGCATTAATACACTATGCAGTTGCACAAACCAATCCAATGAAAAGTCTTCGGTGTTGCAGTCTATTCACTTCTTGTAGTGGCTCAGTAGGGGTTTTTGAGGCTTGGAAGTGCTGGCCCCATACTACAGTGCAAAGCAACCCCTGTATTTCTTTGCTTACGTCTAAAAGCAGCTAAGCTGGCTTTTCCTGGTAGCAGGGAGAGACGGAATTACACCCTGATTTCTAGTTGTTGTTTTTTCCTCCCTCTTTTTTTGTGTTGCCTGGGTGATGATCTGGGGTGAATGTGAGACCCAAGCCAGGGCTTAGCCTGTCTGTGTTCTATTAGAGAAAATGGACGATCCTATTACATCGTTGGTAATCTTACCGCGGCCAGATGGGATGTGAGGGATATCCCATCCACCCCTTGGCCTTCTCTGGCCGGGGAGGGAGAATCATTGCCCAGTGACCTTCCAGAGTTCATCTCCCAACTGCAGAGCAGCTCCAGTAATCACATTTTCTTGTGCTATGGAGCACGTTGTGGGCTACACACAACAAATAAGATAGGAAGTGCTGACACTCAATCTGTGATGTGCCGTGAATAAAAGATTGGAGTCAGGCTCTCTGTGGCTATATGTCACAGAAAGAGAACACAGATTACCCATGAAGCTACGGTGCATACAGTGGGCAGTGATAGTTCCATCATTGGCTTTGTTCTAAGTGGTCCGTGTCTTCGTTATCTCAAGTGGCTAAAGCCAAAATAACATTCGAAACAAGATGGCATGCCAAGATTTCCCCCTGATCATCCTCCCTATGGTACCAGATGGCATGTGAAATTACATATAGAACAGAAGTGTAAGATGTGATGTTAATGATGTTAAATTGGGTGGCTTCAGCACATGAGCTGTGTTGTGAGATTTTACCCTGGCTTAGATAAAAAAGTGTTTTGTGTGGGTTATTAAAATTGGTGTACTGTTGTTGAATAATTTGTGATGACCCCCTGTGTCTTTGAGGGAAAAATGTTTCATAATCAACTAGAGGAGTGCACTCATATCTCCACCAGGTGTGTGTATATCTCCTTCTCCAGTGCTCGAACTTGGCGACAAACCTTTTTTTCGCCTACTGGGAGAAGGCAAATAAATACTCGCACACATAATTTCCTGCCATTATAAGACTTTTGTGCAGCGCCCAAGTCGATTGAACAAGAAATATGGAGAAAACAAAAGTTGTTAATATGCAGCGCTCAAGCTAAAAAAAGCTACCCTTTTAGAAACGTTTTGTCTGTCAGTCTGTGGATGTGCAGCCTCCTTGGCGGACCCCTCGCATGAATGTGACCAAGTCTGATATGAAATGACAGAGATCAGGCTATCATCATTTCGAAGCCTTTTTTAAAAGACTCCAAATGTGTTTAAACATCGCGATTTTCATGATATAAAATGAATGAAGGCGGGTGGTTGCTCTGCTGATTGATTTTCATTCATAAAACAACAGTAAGAAAACATAGCTCAGCCATGGGAAATGTTTTCCTGTAGCTACTGAGATGATTTCCAGCTGTGACTGTGATTAATCCTACTCTTGAAATTATATTTTCTTAGTGGAGTTTCAACATTGGACACTATGGCACTTCCACATGACAGCGAGGTGAATAAGGCGAATTATATTTGGTGAGTGTTCCTCCTGTTCTCCTGTGCTGAGATCAGCAGTGACTGATTTGCTCGACTACTCATTTACTTTCAAGACTGATACCTTAATACATAATGTTTTGGTTTTGACACTGTCGCTGCTCGATCTGACTCAACCGTAGATGCGAGTTGCCTGTGCACACGGTTGACTCAGATCGGGCAGCGATGGAGAGCAGCGTTGGTCGAGCGAGCTAGAGAGTGAATGAAGAGAGTGAGCGGCGATAGCAAGAAAAAACGTTTTTCGAAGGTTTTTAACCACTGCAACCACAAGAGGTAATTCATCATATAGTCATAACTGTGCACAAACATTTTTAGGCTGATAGGTCCAGTAGTTTGCGAGATTAGCCGCAGACAGACACACACACACCCACACATGCGACCAAACACATAATCGCTTCCAAACTTACCCCCCTGGCGGACTTTTCTTTGGTCCAGTTTGTGAGTCATGGTGCTCAGTTTTTCAGGAGTAATGCTCAAAGTTAAATAGTTTTCAAATATTGTAGATACTGAACTTTCTATGCACAGCGTACGAAGTAGGTGTATTAATGCAATCTGGAAAGCCAATCATTTATTCATATTAACCCATATGCATGAGCCCAAATAAATTTGAATGTCAGCTGCTGTCTACTGAGATCTCTGACTTCTTTCAATGCCCATTAACTGTTGGCCTGATTGTTAATCCATCATAATTAGCCGCCATTGTTCCAAACGCAGCACACGGTCTCTTCATCTGAATAATCTAATATAAAGACACCAATTCAGACTGTTTGCAATGAGAAACTGGAGCCTGTTCAGGCAGTTTTAAGTTCCTAGGCAACTTGTAATTTAGATGTGGAGGGTACTTGGGCGTTGTAATTTGATTAATGTCATTTTTATAATTCTCATAATGTACTTTGATCTTTTCACCAAACTTGTCATAGGAGGGGAAATTTATTTCAGTCAGCTTTTAGTTCTGATTATCCTATTAATTACACTTGAAGTATTGCCCTTTCCACCTCATTGTAAAAATAGTGAACAGGCCCTTACCTAGCTGGCAGAATCTCTTCACTCCCTTGGCTGTTATGTCTTTTTTTCAGTGGCCTAAGGACCTCTCTGTTCTCCACACAGGCACATCACTGGAATACCAACAAACTGGACCTTGTCACCTCCTCTGTTTGTGAGTACTGTGTGTGTGTGTGTGTGTGTGTGTGTGTGTGTGTGTGTGTGTGTGTGTGGTTATGAATGTCAGGATAGACAATATTAAGTGAGGCCATATTAACAAAAAAATCTGGATAGTGCTTGTATCGCCCAGCAGATGGTCAGTGGGCACAGCGTCACTGCAAATTTGATTCTAGCATTTTGCATATTAGCTTGTCAAAGTCAGATGTATAGTATAGTGAGTACTACGTAACATCACAGAATTGTGTACCTCTGTTGTCTGGTTTGGACAAGACTTTTTCATGTTTTCAAATGGTGCTAGAGCCAAGAATAGAAAAATAATCAATAAGTGTGTTAAAATATCTTAAGTGGGGTTCCCCGGTGGCTCATATCAAGGCTGAGTCGTTACCGCAGCGGCCTGGGTTTGAATCCAGCCAGGGCCCTTTGCTGCATGTCATCCTCCCTCCCCCCCCCCCCTCTCTCTATATATGCCAGTCATAACGCTTTTGAATCAAAAGTCTCCCGTATTTATTTTTTCTTCTGTTTGATCGAAGTCCAACACGTCATTTTCCACTAAATACATTTAGTACCCTAAAGTTTGCCTGCCTTGGGTTCACCGTGAATACATTTGACAGTGGCTGACAACACTTACTGTGAAATTGATAGCAACTGAAAAGTTAACTGGCTCCTGACGGTTTGGCCTCTCTCATGTAAGTCATATTATTAGCCAGTTCAGTGGACTGGTTAATGACATAGAGCTCTGTTACACACATGTCTGTAAACAGAGGCATATGTTGCCGGTGCCAGAAATCTGTCCATCCCAAGTTTGCCTTTATGATGTCAGCCTCCTGAACGGGTCATGTGCTATTTTTCTAGACCTGAGATAAAAGAGCATCTTACAGAGCCTCTCCTAAGACTGAGGAAAAATCTATTTCATAACAAAGCCACAAAAAAAAGATGTCCATATGCTTTTTTGCATTTCAGGGCGTCCGGGTAGTGCGACGTCCCTTCCGTTGCCTACCAACACGGGCATCGCCGGTTTGAATCCCCGTGTTACCTCCAGCTTAGTCGGGCATCCCTACAGACACAATTGGCCATGTCTGCGGGTGGGAAGCCGGGTGTGGGTATGTGTCCTGGTTGCTGCACTAGCGCCTCCTCTAGTCAGTTGGGGTGCCTGTTCGGGGTGGAGGGGAAACAGGGGAGAATAGCTTGGTCCTCCCACGCGCTACGTCCCCCTGGTGAATCTCCACATTGTCAGGTGAAAAGAAGCGGCTGGTGACCCCACATGTATCGGTGGAGGCATGTGGTAGTCTGCAGCCCTCCCCGGATCAGCAGAGGGGGTGGAGCAGAGATCGGGACAGCTCGGAAGAGTGGGGTAATTGGTCAGATACAATTGGGGAGAAGGGGGTGGGGGGTGTTTCAAAAAACACAAAAAAAACCCCAAATAAATAAATATATTTTTTACATTTTTTTTTATATAGCTCAAAGTTGTTAAATGGCAGAACATTTATTAACTGTAAAATTGTACAAGTTGTAAAAACAAGTTGTTGAAATGTTCTGCCATTTAACAGCTTTGAGCTATAAAAAATATATCTTTGCTCTTGAATTGTTGACGTTTTTTTTCTGCATTGAAGGTTTCATTGCAACATCCTGTGATATATATATATATATGTCCACAGGATGTTGCAATATGTGTGTGTGCGTGTGTGTGTGTGTGTGTGTGTGTGTGTATATATTTATATACACACACACACACACACACACACACACACACACACACACTTCTCTCCAATGCAGTATTCCAAAGTATGAATACTGTGTATTAGAAAATCACAATGAAAAAAAAAATCCTCATTGTTATTTGTTTAATTTGAGCAGCCCACCATGTCAAATTCATGTCAAATAATTATTGATTGCATTTTGCTGTAATTCTATGAAAAACTAATTTGTTTGTACTTTGCCGTTCCTCAAAGGCCATTTTAGCAATTGTATCCACCACAATGGTGTTGCCATGTCATCTTTGCCTCATTTTTAATCCTGTGCGACTTGTAGCATCTGACAGAATGACTGAAGGCCAGTAGAGCAGTACAGACAGAGAGAGAAGTGAAAGGAATATATGCAAATCCAAGCAGGAGTGATGGCAATGACACATCATGACTCTTAGCAGGATATGATGAGGGGATCACTCACCAGCAAGGTGAGAGATGGCTAGGGAACAGCGGCAACACATATATTTATGTGCTATTTTGTAGGTGCTTCAAAACAAATCATATTGCAATAGCATGAGTTAAGATATATTTTTATATGGGTAGGCCCTTTGGGGAAACAGACCCTTAACACTGGTTGTATTAGTGCCATTCTCTGCTTGGCGAGCTATACATCGAAGAGAACAGCTAACCCTTTGTCATGACTTGAGCAGACATAGCTTTTAGACATACATGGTTGCCAATCAACAGTGATGTGTATGAGTGAGTGGTGTGTGTGTGTGTGTGTGTGTGTGTGTGGTTCAACCCAGCATCACTAAATGTCATGAAGCCAATTTGGTTCCGAGTATGAAAGAAAAATGTCAGCAAGAGAAACCACATAGTTTTAAAGATCAACTTCTTCTCTAGTTACAATCTCCGGCCACTTTCTGTCTCCCATGATTCCAACTATATGCATTATTATTTCCAAAAATAATTGCTGATATCACTTATTGCTCATGAAGACTAATGATGGTAGTTGAGAGATTTTGTTAGCTGAGAAACTACGTAGTGTTGAGCAGTATCTTCCATTCTAACGTTTGCTTTCATTCATACAGTTTGAATACTTTCTGCACTTCACTCACTTGTCTTCTTACTAATCCAGATCATGTCTCACATTCCATGAGAAGAAAAAGGAATTTCATTTTGAGTCTGATGTTCTGGGTAATCTCACGTTTCCTTGGGGTGCGCCAACAAGCATTAGTCGGAAATGTGATAGGAGCTGACCTGGATTTGAGTTGACTTGGGTTCACTTTGTTTTCGTTTAATTCCCAAAGATGGGAAAAACATTGGTGGGAAAAACAGAAGACAAAAACTCCCTAGGAGAGAAAAAGGCAAAAAAAAAAAAAAAAAGAAAAGAAAAGAGAGAGACATCAGTATTCACCCAGGAGGAAAAGCTCTTGTGCCTTATCATTGTACCATCCCTACTGTTAAAAGATCTGTATGTAGTTCTTGCAGGAACTGAAGATGAAAAAACAACTTCTACACTTTTTCAGTCTTGAGCATTTGATGAGAGTTTCATAGTTTCTTCGTGCCACTATATTTGCAAGACCAGAATAAAATACTGCTACACCTACGGAAAAAGAAACGTGTTCACAGCCTCAGTGCAAGGTTTTTTCGCTGTAACTGAGACAGTATACTCAAGAAAAAGAACTGGTGCCTCCATGCCTGAGTTGTAAAACTTCCTGATTTTATGTTTCTATTGCATTTAAGAACTTGAAAGACTACATGCTGTCACAGGCCCATTGTTCTGGCATATTTCTCTCTCTGTCCCTCTATGTTTGCCATTTTTCTGTTAGCCCCATGTGTCTTCACGTACACACAAACACGCACACATACTTCCCTTACCTGCCATCCTCAAGCTGCCCACCAGATGCCCTCGGACGTTCCCTCCTTTCCCCCAGCTACACACCTGTTCCCATTTCTCGTCAGTCCTGCAGTTACCTGGCCTACTCCTCACCTGTCACTCATTCCCTAATCAGCCACTCACTTCTTATTGCAGTCCACTTGCATTGTTCTTTGCCAGATTGTTAAATGACCATGTGCTTCATGTCTTGCTCTCTAGCCTTTGGTCTGTTCAGCCAAGACCTGTTACTGTCCTATTTTGAACCTTACCTGTTTACTGGACTGTAGATTCTTGCTTGCTCCTTGTCAGGTTTGTTTGCCTGGACTGCCTTTTCTGGTTTTTACCCTTGCCTGCCTCACCATCCCCATAAGTGTTTGTACCACGTGTATTAAATCATTAAACTGTATCAGTCTACCTCAGTCATCTGAGTTTGGGTCCTCCCCCTGTCTTCCTGTCATCCTGCTTGCACCAGCCGTGACCCATGCGCATGATAAATATTTACATACAGAAAATATCTTACAGAAAATAGTGACATCAGAGTTGCCAACTTTGGGCACCTAGCTAAAGTGAAATTTTGATGCCATGGGCTCAATCATGCGTACATGCGCTTGTACTTAATCGCAAGCACATATTTGGACTCAATTCACCTTAAGGGTTAAAAAAATATGCAGTTTACACATGTGGCAGGAGCGAGAACTTGGGTCTAAGATTTAAGAATATAACCTGACTACGCCACCCCAGGACTAACACCCAGGGAAATACTCAGTTTCAAAATACTAGACATACACGAACATGCACTCACTTAAACACATGAGCCTATTTTGGGCTAGTGCAACCATCATTTCTACCGTCTGTTCTTATTTGTAGCAGCAAGGGTCAATCTGATTACCTTTGATGCACATAATGGACGACAGTGTCCCAGCTAGTGTAAGTCTGTTTCTGCACAGTTTTGTTCAGGCTAGTTGTTGAGAGGACTCGTTCTGCATCTGCATTAGAGTGAGGTAGGCATAGAACAAGCTGTGCCACCTTCCCAGGTCTGGGGAACTTTTCTTACCGGTTATTCAGCTCTTTTGTGGTGTAGTCAAGTGTGCCCATACCATGTCCAAACAATGGAATTGGTCTTCCTCGCCAACACTCACCAGGGCACTTTTCCAGATGGTGTGTCTGTTTCCTCCAGCATCTGGTACTCCAGAAACTAATCTGAAATCCTGTCCTGGTCCCTTCAGCCCTCAAAAGGAAGAAGATGATAGTCTCTTGGGCAAAGACAATTGCAACATTAGTTAGAATTAAAAAAAATATTCAAAAGTCCGGGTAGCATAGCAGTCTATTCCGTTGCCTATCAACATGAGGATCGCCAGTTCGAATCCCTGTGTTACCTCCGGCTTGGTCAAACATCCGTACAGACACAATTGGCCCTGTCTGTGGGTGGGAAGCCGGATGTGGGTATGTGTCCTGGTCACTGCACTAGCGCCTCTTCTGGTCAGTCGCGGTGCCTGTTTAGGGGGGAGGGGGAACTGGGGGGAATAGCGTGATCCCCCCACGTGTAGTGTCCCCCTGGCAAAACTCCTCACTGTCAGGTGAAAAGAAGCGGCTGGTGAATCCACATGTGTCGGAGGAAGCATGTGGTGGTCTGCAGCCCTCCCCGGATCGGCAGAGGGGGTGGAGCAGCGACCAGGACGGCTCAGAATAGTGGGGTAATTGGCCAAGTCCAATTGGGGTGAAAAAGGGGCAAGAAAAAAGAAAGATGGAGCTCCATGGAAACCAGCATATGAAACCCCCGGTTTTCGAATATTCAGCTATCTTCTTGAGTCGAAGCCGTTAGCTTGGTTTAACTGTTACTATACCAGAAAGACTTCGACCATAATACGCTCGCCTGTTCATCTCTGTTGCTTGTCGCAGTGTGTTGGCGTGAGAATTGTGTGGACAGCATGAGACCATGAGGCTGAATGTGAAAGCGTGTGTCACATGGCAGAGGCATTAGCAACCCTGAAATGTGACAATTTTGCCATATCCCTTTAAACGGACCCCTGTACTGCCATTCAGTGACAGTGCTAGCCAAGCCTTGTTAGCAACCCAAACAGTCTGCTCACTACCCCACGTACCTTTTATAAAAGTCACTTACATCCCAATAAAGATGAGGGGAAATATTTCCTGAAGGCTTAAGTGGCTTGCTTGGACAGCCACATAACGTTCCCATCCTCTTTTTGGTAATTAAGATACAGATGTTGGCTAATGAAATCGGACGGCAGTAATGAGTGATGCAAAATCCAGTGGATCACAGTTGGCAGTGCCACACATGCTGAATTTGATAATTCTGGCCAATGTTTCTTTACACCTAGAATTATATAGTAACTTTTTTCCTTGTTTTGTTTTTCTTCCAATCCTACTTTATTTGAGTAGCTTGAAATCACAAATGCACCAGTCCACGCCTTCAAAACGAATTAGACCCCTCTACTTTTTTACATTGTGTTATATATATATATATATATATATATATATATAAATAAAAAGAGAGTCAAGTATCAGAGGTGTGAGCGGAATACCTTAAAATTGCAATTATTTGATTACATTAAAGAGTCAACCCTCACCTATGGTCATGAGCTTTGGGTAGTGACCGAAAGGGTGAGATTGGGGATACAATCGACTGAAATGAGTTTCCTCCGTAGGGTGTCTGGGCTCAGCCTTAGAGATAGGATAAGGAGCTCGGACATCTGGAGGGAGCTGAGTAGAGCCGCTGCTCCTTTGCATCGAAAGGAGCCAGTTGAGATGGCTCGGGCATCTGATTAGGATGCCGCCTGGGTGCCTTCCTTTGGAGGTTTACCGGGCACATCCAACTGGGAGGACCCCGGGGTAGACCCAGAATTCGCTGGAGGGACTACATGTCCAATCTGACTCGGGAACGCCTTGGGATCCCGCAGGAGGAGCTGGGGGGCATTGCTGGGGAGGAGGACGTCTGGAGTGCCCTACTTAGCTTGCTGCCACCGAGACCCGACCTCGGAGAAGCGGCTGAAGATGAATGAATTAAAGAGTTGAAGGTTTGGATCCATGTGAAATCAAGGACTGAACTTTGTTTTAGTTTTTTTTTTTATCGCCCAAGGTATAGACCACACAACGCTGGAGCTGACAGAGTAGCCCTAAATGACAGGCTTGCCAAACTCATTTCCCCTCTCATGCTTAACACTGGTGTTAGATAGCATCTCACCAACAGTAAAGCAATTTCTGTACTACTGTGCATTACTTCTGATAACCTTTAAGAGCAAAGTCCGTGTCAGTTTTGCATAAAATTTGGCTGTGAAGTGTGTGTGTTTTTACAGCTGGAAAATAACCCCATTGTAGATGAGATGATAGAATTATTTTTACAGATAAAGGAAATGAGGATTTAAACCCACGTTAGCACTCTATAAAGGTTGGAGAGGTCTTTTGAGTAGCAGCAACTTTTTGCAGAAACGATAGACCACACAGCAAAGAAATATTTTATTTTATTCACAGTGAGGACTGCTTGGTGATTTAACGGTTGGCAATGTTGTTTCACTGCATAAGTTTTACTGGGTTTATTTCCAGCCTTCTGGTATGGAGTTTGTGAGTTCTACCTTTGTGCTTGAGTGTTTTCTCCAGGACATCTGGTTTCCTCCATAGTCCATAGAAATCCACGGCTGGTGAATTGGAGACTAAATGGTCCCTGTCATAAATTGTTGAGTGGTTGTGTAAGTGTCAGGCTCCAGCCCTCTGACTCTGAATTGGATGAAGTGGACTTTGAGTGAACAATGCTTTTTGCTGCAGCGCTTTATCAGGTTTGTGCATCCTTGTTTGCACACTTTGAATTCCATCATCACTGCCAACCACTTCCAAATCAAACCAGAGAGAAAGATGACATCGTAAATTCGCATGCTGCCCTCCAAAGTACGCCTGCAACTCCCGCCACAACAGAGACTTTTCTGGCTAATCCAAGACCTTGGTAAAGCATGTGTTGGGCTTTAGCAGCACATCTGTCATTCTGATGTCCGCTAGCATAGTCTGGGCCGCCCGGGTTCTTATCCATCTGTGCTCTTCAGAGACTGTCTGCTGCCAAGTGGAACTTCGCTAAGCCTTTGCTGAAGCCGACTGAACCGCAGTTCCTGCCAACTTGCTGAAAGCTTTATTTATATCTTACCATTTATTCAACTGTCATTTCCTTTTTTTCCCCCTTATTTTTTTTTAAACACTTGCCCAGTTAAGTGAGAATGTTGGCGAATGTTTTCTCAGATGAGTCAAATGACTGTGCTGTTTGCTTTGATGTTACTGGGCAATCGGCGCTCCATGGAGAGAGGGTAACTTTAATCCCAAGCACCAAAGGCAGAATCGGGCCCTATGACTTTGATCTCCTTCATGCAAAACCCCAGTAATTTTCCACTGCAATGCCACTATGGCGGTAATATTGGATTAAATAAACACTCTTTTCTTCTGCTGTCCACTCACGTATGGCCTAAGGTGTGGATGAGGTCTGTCAAATGTTTCTGCATGATGCACAATAGAGACGGGCAGGCGGGGGGAGATGGAGAGGAGCGACCAATTTTGCCACATCTTCCCCAGTGTCACAGTGAGGCATATCGGCCACAGTAAAGTGATACTTCTGTGAGGTTATCAGAGCTCATGTGGGCATGGTTGATTGATGGAGAACAGGCTGGTGAATTTTCATCTCATTGAGACTGTACCATGCTTAGTTGTGTCCAACCAAGATCTACAGTAATGGATTTTAAGACTGTGATAGGTACCCACAAGTTTGTATTTGTATGTACTGGAGCACAAATATGAACTAGAGTTACTCCCATTTTAAAGGAAGAATTTCCCCTGCAGATATCGATTTATCTCAGGTCAGTGAGTTCTTCCTCGGCCCCTTAGAGTCCTATGAAGGGGCAGTAACAATTATGATTGTGACGGAGGGTCATTGCATTGTGACGTACAGCAAATGGGTCATTACCAGAAATTATCAATCGTGCTGATGGGTCATCTCAAGGGAGATTATGATCTAGTTATTGATTTATTATTATCCAGCTATTGTTTTCCAACAAGGGCGGCACTGTGGCACAGTGGGTAGCGTGGTCGCCTCACACAAGAAGGTCCTGGGTTCAAACGTCGGGGTTGTCCAACCTTGGGGGTCATCCCAGGTCATCCTCTGTGTGGAGTTTGCATGTTCTCCCCGTTTATGTGAGGGTTTCCTCCGGGTGCTCCAGTTTCCTCCCACAGTCCAAAGACATTTAAGTCAGGTGAATCAACCATAATAAACTGTCCCTAGGTGTGAATGTGTTGGCCCTGAGACGGACTGGCAGCCTGTCCAGGGTGTCTCCCCGCCTGCTGCCCAATGACTGCTGGGATAGACTCCAGCGTCCCGTGACCCCGATTGGGATAAGCGCCTTGGATAATGGATGGATGGATGTTTTCCAACAAGTGTTCAGATTGATATACCTAGTGTCCATGAATTCTTTCATTGTCTATAATCGCCTTATCCAGGTTAGTGTTTCAGAAGGATGGAGCCTGTCCTTGCTGGCATTAAATTTAAGGTGAGATGATACGCTTGGGAGATCACTTGTTGATCAAAGGGCCCCCACACACCATCTGTCTTACATCATTCGGACAGAGGGTAGCTCTTTAATTCCTGTGCCTGCATGTCTTTTATCTCCAAAAGAAACCCATAATTTATTTGTTATGAAGGCCTTGAATTCAATTCATATTGTTTCTTTATAACTGGCCTATCCTGCTAAATGATATTACCTCTGGCTTTGTCATTTGACACTGCATTATATGACAATGGAGGTCAGTTTGACAATGGCAGGGCTGGTGGCAAGGAAGCAGATGTTTTACCAGATTTCCTCGGGCAACTGGCAGATTTTTTTCATCTCTTATTTATCCAGGCAGGGAAGGTTCAATGAGTATGTATACTCATTTTGAGCAAAGCATTTATGCAGCTACATGGTGCAGCCACAGATGTCTCTACTGATGTTGGTGCCATCCAACATCAGTAGAGATGAGAAGAAAGCATTCACGACTTGAGTAAGGACAATAATATCATCATCTTTCCGGCAGACAAAGGCAGATGCACTGTTGTATTAAGCCAGACAGACTATCATGAGAAAGTTGATGTTAGTTAGCGACATAAATACTTGTGATCCCCTGAAACAAGATCCAGGCAGTGGTTACAAAAAAAAGTTGATAGATTCTCTGAAGCTGTTAGAACAGGACAATACTATTGACAGAATTTTGCACCATAATTATGCCCAGGGGAAGCTACACCTAGTCTGTATGGTTTACCCAAGATACATAAACAGGATGTACCATTATGCCCTATTGTTTGTATGATTAACTCAGTAACCTATAACAGCTCTATGTTTCTTGCATCAACGTGTGCTTAACTCGTTGGTAGGCGGTAATGAACATCACATTCAGAACACTATGGATTTTGTGGATAAGGTGAGGGACATCATTATGGAGTGGGATGAAACAGTGGTCTCTTCTGATGTTAAGCCTCTGTTCACGTCCGTTCCTGTTGGTTATGCAGTGAAGGTAGTCCGTATTAAATTACAAAATGACCCCACTCTTGGCAATAGGACCACCCTTAACACTGACCAAGTGTGTCTGCTGCTGAAGCCGTCTTCAGTCCACATACTTCACATACAGGGGGCAATACTATAGGCAGAGGCATGGGTGTGCTATGGGTTCCCCAGTCTCACCTGTAGTGGCCAACTTGTACATTGAGAAAGTAGAAAAGAGGGCTCTGATGTCCTGTCCAGGGACACCTACTAGCCATTGGTTCAGATTTGTAAGTAAGTAAATTTTTATTTATATAGCACGTTTAAAAACACACGGTTACAGAGTGATTTACATTCAGTACAGAAAATATGAGTAAAAACATAAAATGAATGAATATAAAACATGGCATAGGAAGTAACATCTATCCATCCATCCTTTATCCTGCTCTCAGGGTCACGGGGATGCTGGAGCCTATCCCAGCAGCCATTGGGCAACAGGCGGGGAAACACCCCGGACAGGGCGCCAGGCCATCACAGGACCCACACATACACACACACACACACACACCTAGGGACAATTTAGTACGGCCGATTCGCCTGACCTTTGGTCTGTAGGAGAAAAACGGAGCACCCGGAGGAAACCCACGCAGACATGGCGAGAACATGCAAACTCCACACAGAGGACGACCCCCAACGTTGGACAACCCCGGGGTTCGAACCCCAGACCGTCTTGCTATGAGGCGACAGTGCTAAGGGAGTAACAGACCAAGCTAAAAATGAACCAAAACAGAAGACAGGGATGGGGGGGATTTAAAAGGCTTGCCTGAAAAGATGGGTTTTTAGATGATGAAATGAGAAAAATTAATTCCCGGCTGCCCCCTGAATTCACTACATGTAAATGTAATAGGAAACATAACAGTTACTTCAAGGCTGCTGTGTGCCTGCAGAGAAACTATCTTTTGGACTCTGATCATGAGAATGTGGTCACAAGTCATGTTGAAACGACAAGTGCGACAGAAGAGATTCTGATGGAACCCAACAACAATTGTATTACTGCATTGGTTCCTCGTCAATGATTTCCAGTGAAAATGACAAGATTGAGGTGCACAGTTGGAGAAACTATAAAAGATATTGAACTTTGACACAACAGAGTGACTGTGGTCCTTGCAATCTCCAGTCGGGCTGAGTTGCTTCCCTGTTTGTAGCTGAATAGGAGAGGTGAAGACAACCAAAATTTGAGGGGTGAGAGAAGGAGTTGAGGAGAAAGGGAAGAGAAAGTCTGAGAGGCAGAGGGGAAATTGAGGTGGGTGGAATTTCAGTAGGAGATGTTGGAGAGGTGGGAATGAGGGGGCAACAGAGGCAGAGAGCAAGTGATATTTCATCAATGCACAGACAGTGGAGTGGGCAGAAGTGTTGAAGAGGCCATTGGAAAGGCCACGGGAGTGTCGGTCCCAAGTTCAAAAGATATTGTCAGCAGTTGCTTTGTAAGGCAGGTGTGCAGTGCTGACTTGTTTACAAAGAGAACACGTGTGAGGGCCTGTTAAACAAACAGCTGAATTTCTTCATACCTGTGTGAAAAGCCCTGGATTACGAGGAATCCTCAAATACCATCAGACAAAAATGTGTTTGTGGACGTGTGTGTGTGTGCATGTCACGTAATGCCCACAACACTTCAGACAGGCCCAGCAGTTCTTCCCAGAATCCTAAACCCACACACAGCACATTTAACATGGCTATGCAAGTGTTAATTTCAACCTGCATTTGCATATCAAATGTCCGCCTGACACCCATCCAGCAGCTGCTTTTAATCACCCTCACACCGTCGCATATAACGCTACTTTTTCCACAAAGCTCAACATTAAGCTCCAAGATCAGCAAAGTACCTTATTACATTACCCTGTAACTGCACTAAGTCTTAAGCCAGCACAAAAAGCTGTGACTTCCAGTAATTTTTATTTCTGCTACTTGCCTCAGCAGCAACAGACCTAATGGAATGTACCATCCTTCTACACTATGTGGCCAAAAGTATGTGGACACCCCTTCTAATTTGGCTATTTCAGCCACATCCGTTGCTGGTACTTCTGGAAGGGTCAGCCAAGGTGGATAGGTCAAGGGGGAGGTTCCAGAGGAAGTGCGATCTGACAAAGACCTCAAGGCAGAACTGGCAGAAGATGTCTCCAGGTCACATTGCCAGTGAAGGCGGATGAAGGCTGCAACAGAGAGTGGTCCCCAATCATCTTGGTTCTCCATGCTATTGGACTCTGGCCACCCCCTGCCAAGGACCATGTGGTGGCTGCAGGTGCATCAGCCTCTCCATGTAAAAAGCTGTCACGCACAGGCGTCCTCCCATTATACGACTCCAGTACCGGCCTCTATGCCTACCTGAAGACCCAGAAGGGGGCAGTCATACTCAGCCCCAAGGGACTGCCAGAGATTGCTGGTAGATGCATATAATCAAGCACACAGCCATGCAGTTTCTATAGACAAACTTTGACAGTAGAATGGGCCACACTGAGGAACTCAATGACTTTCAACATGGCACTGTCATAGGATGCTACCTTTCCCTCAAGTCAGGTTGTTAGATTTCTTCCCTGCCATATCTGCCCCTGTAAACTTTTAAGTTTGTTATTGTAAAGTGGAAAAATCTCGGAGCAACAATTGCTCAGCTGCAAAGTGGTAGGCCACATAAGCTCACAGAACGGGACCGCCGAGTACTGAAGCATGTATAGTGTGGAAATCATCTGACCTCGATTGAAACACTTGCTACCGAGTTCCAAACTACCTCTGAAAGCAATGTCAGCACAAGAACCGTTGGTCTGGAGCTTCATGAAATGGGTTTCCATGGCTGAGTAGCTGCACAAAAGCCAAAGATCATCATGCACAATGTCTGGCATCGGCTGGAGCAATAGAAACATGTTCAACTCACACTTCACCATCTGGCAGTCTAATGGACTAATCTCGGTTTGGCTACCACCAGGAGAATGCTATCTGCCCTAATACATAATGCCAACGGTAAAGTTTGGTGGAGAAGTAATAATGGTCTGGGGCTGTTTTTTCTTGGTTTGGGTGAGGTGTCTTAGTTCCAGGGAAGGGAAATCTTAATGCTACAGCATACAATGACATTCTATAGAATTGTGTGCTTCCAACTTTGTGGCAACAGTTTGGGGGGGGCCCTTCCGTTTCAGCGTGATGATGCCCCTGTACACAAAGGGAGGTCCATAAAGACATGGTTTGGTTTGCTGAGTTTGGTGTTGAAAAACGTGACTGGCCTGCACAAAGCCTTGACCTCAACCACATCCCAGTTCATCCCAAAGGATGAACTGGGATGCTGACTGTGAGCCAGGCCTTCTCCCCAACATCATTGTCCAACCTCACTAATGCTCTTGTGGCTGAATGGGAGTGAATCCCCACAGCCATGTACCAATATCTCGTGGAAAGCCTTCCCAGAAGAGTGGAGGCTGTTGTGGCAGCAAAGGGGGGACCAACTCCATATGAATGCTCATGGTTTTGCAATGAGATGTTCAGCAAGCACATATAAAGTGGGTATAAAAAGACTACACAGCCCTGTTAAAATGGCAGGTTTTTGTGGTGTAAAAAAATGAAACCAAGATAAATCATATTACAACTTTCCCCACTTTTTATTTAAAATGCAATCTATAAAAATAGAGTGAAAAAATGTGGAATAACCTGATTGCATAAGTGTACACACCCCTATATAATACTTTGTTGAAGCACCTTTTGATTTTGGTACAGCACTAAGTCTTTTTGGGTAAGAGTTTATTATCAGCTTGGCACATTTTGACTTAGCAATGTTTTCAGGAATCAGTAACATTTATTTGTCATTTGTCAACGAAATATTGTTCCCCCAACCAACAGCAGTGCAATACAAAGACAAAAACACATATCCAAACCCTACAAGAACACATATCCAAACTACAAAAAAAAAACTACAAAAACACACATATATATCCAACATATCAAAAAAATAATAATTTTTTTGTTCACTGTCCAAGAGAGCGAACGTCAGCCAGGATGACTATCAGAACTGCCAGTCTGCATGGGCTACCAGTTAGCTCAGCCTGCCCCGCTTCCACGTCCTGTCAGACCACCCCTTGGTGTGTCCTGTTTGGGCACAGCTGCAGGCAGAGTCGCGGTCCCCAGGCCCACAGGACGCAGCAGACCAAGCTCTCCCAGCTGATCCGGCATCAGCTCTCCGAGCCATTAGACGAAGACACAAACGCAGACAAAAACACTCCATGGACGGCACTGGGTGAGGCCACTGCAAATGTAAGTTTGTGCCACCATCTTCCCATACCGGTACTGGGTGAGGCCGCTGCAAATGTGAGTTCGCGCTACCATCGTCCCACTTTTTTCCCAATCTTCCTTGCAAAAAAAGTTCTAGACCCATAAAATTGCAAAGGCATCTCCTGTCCACAGCCCTCTAAGGTCACAGATTTTCTATTGGATTTAGGTCTGGGCTCTGGCTGGGCCATTCCAAAACCTTGATCTTCTTTGGGGAAGCCTTTCCTTTGTTCATTTGGATGTATTTTTTCTCTTGGGTTGTTGGTGCTGAAAGATGAAATTCCTCTACATCTTCAGCTTTCTAGCAAATGCCTGAAGGTTTTGCGCCAAAATTAACTGGTATTTGGAGCTATTTGTGATCCCTCCCACCTTGACTAAAGCACCAGTTCCAGCTGAAGAAAAGCAGCTCAAAAGAATGATGCTGCCACCACTATACTTCACCATGGGTATGGTATTCTTTTGGTGATGTGCTGTGTTGTTTTTACCCAAACATACTTTTTGGAATTATGGCTAAAAAGTTCAACCTTGGTCTCCATCCATCCTTTATCCAAACCGATTATCCTGCTCTCAGAGTCGCGGGGATGCTGGATCCTATCCCAGCATTCACTGGGCGGCAGGCAGGGAGACACCCTGGACAGGCCACCAAGCCATCACAGGGCCAACATACATGCATTCACACCTAGGGACAATTTAGTACGGGGAGTCACCTGACCTACATGTCTTTGGACTGTGGGAGGAAACCGGAGCACCCGGAGGAAACCCACACAGACACGGAGAGAACATGCAAACTCCACACAGAGGACGACCCGGGACAACCCCAAAGGTTGGACTACCCCAGAGCTTGAACCCAGGACCTTCTTGCTGTGAGGCGACCGCACTAACCACTGCGTCACAATGCTGGCCCACCTTGGTCTCATCGGACCATAACACATTGTTCCACATGGTTTTGGGAAACTGGATGTATCTTTTTTCAAAATTTAGCTGGGCTTGGATGTTTTTTGTTTTTGTTTTTTTCCGTGTGAAAGGACCTCCATCTTGCCACCCTACCCCATAGCCCAGAAATAAAGAAGAATATGGGAGATTGTTGTCACATGTAGGGAGCGACCAGTACTTGCCAGAAACTCCTGCAGCTCCTTCAATGTTGCCATAGGCCTCTTGGCAGCTGGCCTGACCAGTTTTCTCCTGGTTTTCTTGTCAATTTCGGAGGGACGTCCTCTTGATAAAGTCACTGTTGTGCCAAACATTGCCATATTTTCTCTACTTGGTGATTGTCTTTACTGTGTTCCATGGTCTATCTAATCCCTTGAAAAAAAATTTGTTTTTCATATTTACAACTACTTCCCCCCCTAAATTTTGTAATTCCACCACCACCACATTCAAAACAATAAAGTGGAAACAAATTTCACTAGCATATAAGGTAGCTGTTAACACTTGTAAAGTATCACTGTAACACTGCAAGTAACATTCACGGAATGAATATATAGCAGAAATAAATTGAATATCAACATTAGTATACACTCCTAGCTGGCTTGATGCGTTTTAGGTATGGAATTATTTTTACTGCCATATGTTAATCTGTAGGCCTATTGCCATTCATTGTGCAATTAGAGAAGAAGGTGTGTGTTGTCAGACGTGCATCAAATAAGCTTGCTCTTCATTGGTGGTGGCTAGCGGTGTGCGTTATCTGAATCACGCTGTCTGCATATCCAGTGGATATTCAGAAACATATCCATTGTTTACATGGACAATTGATGCCAGCCATTGAAATCAAACTGATGATGAAATCAGCTGTTGGAGTAATGCAGGCGAAGTGATGCAGCGCTTGTGTTATGTTGCAGTAAATAACACATTATTTGAAGGTAATGGTCCAGAAACTGTCAGTGTTGCACTTATAAAACTTTTTTTGCACGGTGTTATCAATTTTCCACTCTGAACAATAAAACTTATCGAGGGCCACCTTATTAAAAGTGAGAGAGAGAGCGTTTATGAAGTGCACTGTTGTCTATGGGGCTTTAGCTCAACAGCTGACAGGTGTGGGCTACAACTATGCTATACCTTGGAGCTAGGCTTTGGACTTTTTTTGCATAAACTGTTGCCAGATGATAAGACCCCATGTTCATTCATCTGTGCTGCTTTATCTTATCCTCCTTCCACATAACTCCAGGGTAGATGCACCGTTTATCGTGTAATGTAAATAACAAGTGTAAATAACAGAGGTGTTACCTTTTCCCCTCTAAGGTTTATATTTTACAGGGAGTTGTCATTTTAGCAACTGTAAATAGACAGTCTGAGCATTTAGAAAGACCCTTTTGGGGCGTCCGGGTAGCGTGGCGGTCTATTTCGTTGCCTACCAGCACAAGGCTCGCCGGTTTGAATCCCCGTGTTACCTCCGGCTTGGTCGGGTGTCCCTACAGACACAATTGGCTGTGTCTGCGAGTGGGGAGCCGGATGTGGGTATGTGTCCTGGAATAGCGTGATCCTCCCATGCGCTACGTCCCCTGGTGAAACTCCTCACTGTCAGATGAAAAGAAGCGGCTGAAGACTCCACATGTATTGGAGGAGGCATGTGGTAGACTGCAGCCCTCCCCGGATCGACAGAGGGGGTGGAGCAGCGATCGGGACGGCTTGGAATAGTGGGATAATTGGCCAAGTACAATTTGGAGAAAAAGGGGGAGGGTGGGAAGAAAGACCCTTTTGTCAAAATGAATTTTCTAACCCATCTTCAACATGAGTTTACGTTGAATAGGTGCAACAGCCAGTTCCATCCCTTGCCTTGTGATGTATAGGGATGGGATTTATGGCAACAATACTGGACACTATTAACCTTATGCCTTCCACCCCTCCAGATGATCAGTTACACCTTACACTGTATATGGGTCACTTCAGCTAGCATGAATTATACATATTGCCAATGATTCTGCGTTTTTCAGTGATCTTAAATGTAGATCTAGGACCCGTTGCATGAACCAGTCGATGTCTGGGTTAGTTGTCATTAATTTAAAGGTGCTTTCTCGCTCTTGGTCATTCTGTTTGTGCATAAAAAGACACAAGCATAGACACATGCACACACACAAACACCACTTTCACTTTGCTTTGATTTCATTTCCTGTCAGGTCCATTTTGTTTTCCATAGATATCATTTATGAATTTTGTTTATACTATTTTCCTACTAGGTAGGTTTTTTTCATATTATTTCTCTAATACAATTTAGCTGCTGCTCTTTTTGCTATCTTTTATTTTGCTTTTTTAAGGTTAAATGTTTTCTTGAGTCCAACTTTTTCACATCACATCTTCTCCATCACTTGTTTATATAATGTCTGTCTGTGTTTCACCCATATTTTTTCTTTTGTCTGTCAATGTTGCCTCATTTTTTATATTTGTAAATAAGCAAGGTTTTAATTACAAATTTTGGTCTACTCATGTATTATATATATATATAATACATGTGTGTTAAATGTTTTGTACTTTCTTTTACATTATGATTTAAGGTGGTGACCTTAGTTTAACTTATTTTCCCATAAAAAATGAATTGCAGTGTATTTATATTTATAGGAGTGATTACGTCCATCTGGCTCATGCATTTTTGATTCATTTTTTTTCCTCAGGAAATTTAATGTTGCTGTTTTAAAAATCATACACAACTGTTACCAACCACTACTTGCTGATGTTCTCGCTCACAGTGTGGACACTGGGTTTAAAGACTGAAATCAGATGGATGGGGGAAATCCTGCACAGACAGCGACTGAATTTATAGGAGTCCAAAGCAGACAATATCTCACTGTTGTCCGGCAGTCCTGAGTGCCTCTGACTCCCCCTCAACACCATATCTGCCCTCATCGATCACAGACAATAGCTTGATCCAGATCCTGCTCTGAAGATGGATGTGTTCACTTTCCCTGGACCCTCTGAGATATGGCACAGTCCAAACCACATGAAGAAACCAGATGGATTGGGATTGTGAACGCATCCACAGACTCACAGACGCACACTGACAGACGCACACTATTGCACATATGTGCACATGCTCGCATACGTGCACTCACGTGTATCTGAGACATACGTCTGCACTTGCACAGGGCTTTCACGCAGATGTCCATGCAATCAGGTCCCAATGAAGGGAAAAATCATAACAATCCAAAAATCTGTCAGTGTATTAAGTAGACCCAGTCTTGACATTTCAACTCAACTGTGTTGCGTCTTAAGCCTGGCTGGATTGGCAGTGATTAGAGGCAATTTTGTTGGCGAGCAGCAGGTGGTTGGGTTAATTGCCCTCAGTGCTGGTTGGAGAAAATTTCTTGCAGAACATGGAGTGCTGTCTGTGATGATGGTGCTCGAGTCAGGGTAAAGAACAGCAGCAAGCATATTGTCATCCCCCACCTCGCTAGCCTAATCAGTACTGTTATGCACTCCCATTGTTCAGCTGAGCTGGCTGCCTTCCCAGAGGAATGCGCTCTCTGTTTCTCTCTCGCTCTCACTCACTCGCTCTCTCTTTCTGCCCCCCTTTTCTTTCTCTCTAAGTGCCACCCACATCATCCTCCTTTCATTCCTTTCATCTCCAACTTTTTTCTCTGTTTCTCTCTCTCTCGCTTTCTTTTTCTGTTTTTTCACTCTCTTTTCTACCCCCTTTTGTTTCTAAGTGCCACCCACATCATCCTCATCTTAATTCCTTCCATCTCCAACTTTTCCCCCCACCCCATACCTGTCTCTGTCTTTCTTTCCCTTGCTAAGGGAAGGTGGTGGTGGTGGTGGGGACAATCTGAAAACATAGAGTCCACACTAAGTGGCTGTTCGACTGCTTCGATTGCACCAAACGCTTTCCAACACTGTCCTGATGACTGTAAAGAAAGATGCTGCACTCACAATGGGCTCATCCACATCCCACCAGTGCTCCCCAGTGGCTGGTCCACAAGATGAGCAAGAACTTGAATAGATAACTGTAGAGCCAGCCAGACCCTCCCAGTACAGCTTGGCTAGGTCTATGCATCAAAGAACCGGCAATCGTTGAGTGAGAATTAGTGTAATTATGTAATGTGAGATTAAAAGCGGAAAAAGAAAAGAGGAAAAATAAATAGATATGGAGGAAATGTCACAAAGAAGGAAAGTACCGATGAGTACTGAGCGGCACGCAAGCTCAGAGCAAAATGATTTATTAATGCTGAACTCCAGGATTTTTCTCCATTAACAGAGCAGATTAATAGATGATTTTATCCATCTGGACCGTGGAGTCAGGCTACATAATACTAACTGGCATCTTTACCATCGTTGGAGATGTTCTCCATCTAACGCTGTTGAAAATTTTGACCAGGTGCAGCAGCAAAGACGTTCCTACTCAGAGGAAAAGGGATTGAAAAGTAATGACAATATGGCAATGCTTCTGTACCAGTTCTACAATCAAAATTACAGTACAACAGTTAGTTAGGTGTAGTTTGAAATACTACGTCAGACTGTGTTAGCTTTGAGCTGAGGATCCATTTTTTACAAGGGTGGGAACTGTTTACTGCTGAGCTGCTTCACCTCGTTTGTAGTTCTCGCTGTCTGTGGGAGGGACAGGCTGGGGAATTTTCAGATTTCAGCTTTAACAACTCCACTTTGTGTGTGTGTGTGTGTGTGTGTGTGTGTGTGTGTGTGTGTGTGTGTGTGTGAAGAGTTCAGTAGTTTTACTGCAGATAAAAGGAATGTTCACTGATTTTCAACCTTACACACAACAGGGCGGCACAGTGGCCCAGTGGTTAGCACTGTTGCATCACAATAAGAAGGTCCTGGGTTCGAACCCCAGGCCGTCCCAGGTCCTTTCTGCGTGGAGTTTGTATGTTCTCCCCAAGTCTGCGTGGGTTTCCTCCGGGTGCTCCGGTTTCCTCCCACCATCAAAAAGACAAGCATGTTAGGGTAATACCCCTGCCTGTGCCCCTGAGAAGGTGATGGAAAGAAGAATTGGCATTGGTCCCCGGGTGCTGCAGCTGCCCACTGCTGCTATACAGTAGGACGGGTTAAATGCAGAGAACACATGTCACTGTAACCTGGACGATGACAAAAATAAGGTGGCCGTGACAGGGATAGCACAGGGAAAGCACCTGCAGTTGTTCCCGATCGTTTTCTTCATCTCTGGGGCGGCGGTGAAACCAACTGACGTCATTTGGCGGCTGGAAACACTACATCCTAGCACGGTTTCAATTACCCTAATCTACTCCAAACACATGGTTCGAAAAACACATCCTCATTCTCTAAACTAAGCGACGTTTCTGTTGATGTGAATGACGTCCCACAACACAACCGGCGAGGAATTTATTGATGGATATACAGAAGATTGTACGCAGTGCATTCTGGTACATGTACATCAGTATAGTATGGAGTGAGGACGTAATTGCTCCAATCCACTACGTTACTCATCATCAGTACTGATTGCACATACACAAAACCATCGGTGAAAGAGCACTGGACTCCTCACCCTGGCCTTTTACAAGGGCACAATGGCACAGTACATACCAGCTCTGCCATTGGTAGGTCTCACAGATCTACACACAGATATATATGCAGATCGTTGCTGTAAACTTGCGGCGGGGTCCAAAAGTCTGCCTTAGACGGAAGATCTCATTCAGAGCGTGTCTGCACGGTGACATTTCTTTTTCACAATCGATGGGCTCTGCACTGGTATTGATGTTGTTGACGTGTTTTTTCTTTCTTTCTTTTTTTACTTTGTGCCTCATCTCTTTGTTTTCCTTCCCAACCTTTCCTTTCAAAGTGCAGTAAAAGGGAACCGTCAAGCCCGTTGATCAAAGAGCAAAAGCCAAGACTGGGTGTCTGTACTGCTGGACACCCCTTATAAACAACAATATAAGAAAGCAGACCTGGAGGAGGATTTGTTTTGATACACAAACAGTATTCAACAGAAAGTTAAGATTGACTCAGTTGATCTATGTGATGACACACATGTAAACGTGCCTTGACACCCTGCTGATCTGGTTTGAGGCGTACATGTAACATGTACAACATGCTACCCATTTGGTGTTCATTTTAGGGGTCCCTGGATCAGGCTGCTAGTTTCTTTCTAAACAGTTGTGACATAGTTTTTCCAACTGCTTGTTACTTGTTCCGCTTCCGGTGTGGGAAGATGGCGGCACCAATTCACGTTTGCAGCGGCCTCACCCAGTACCGGTGTGGGAAGATGGCGGCACCAATTCACGTTTGCAGCGGCCTCACCCAGTACCGGTGTGGGAAGGTGGTGGTGCGAATTCACGTTTGCTGCGGCCTCACCCAGTACCGGTGTGGGAAGGTGGTGGTGCGAATTCACGTTTGCGGCGGCCTCACCCAGTACCGGTGTGGGAAGGTGGTGGTGCGAATTCACGTTTGCAGCGGCCTCACCCAGTACCAGTGTGGGAAGGTGGTGGTGCGAATTCACGTTTGCAGCAGCCTCACCCAGTACCGGTGTGGGAAGGTGGTGGTGCGAATTCACGTTTGCAGCGGCCTCACCCAGTACCGGTGTGGGAAGGTGGTGGTGCGAATTCACGTTTGCGGCGGCCTCACCCAGTACCGGTGTGGGAAGGTGGTGGTGCGAATTCATGTTTGTGGCGGCCTCACCCAGTACCAGTGTGGGAAGGTGGTGGTGCGAATTCACGTTTGTGGCGGCCTCACCCAGTACCGTCCATGCAGTGTCTTTGTCCGTCTTTGTCCACGTCTGCTTCCAAGTTTTGCTTTCGTTGGATGGCTGGGAGAGCTGGTGCTGGATCGGCTCGGGGAGCCTGGTCTGCTGCATCATGTGGACCCAGGGACCACGGCCCTGCCTGGAGCTGTGCCTGAGGAGATAATACCGAGGGCGGTCTGACAAGACGCAGAATGGGACTAGGCTAAGCTAACTGCTAGCTCATGCAGACTGACAGTTCCGACAGTCATCCTGGCGTTCGTTCCCTTGGACAGTAATTTTTTGTTTAGTTTGGATATGTATGTGTTGGTTCGGATATACACTACCGTTCAAAAGTTTGGGATCACCCAAACAATTTCGTGTTTTCCATGAAAAGTCACACTTATTCACCACCATATGTTGTGAAATGAATAGAAAATAGAGTCAAGACATTGACAAGGTTAGAAATAATGATTTGTATTTGAAATAAGATTTTTTTTACATCAAACTTTGCTTTCGTCAAAGAATCCTCCATTTGCAGCAATTACAGCATTGCAGACCTTTGGCATTCTAGCTGTTAATTTGTTGAGGTAATCTGGAGAAATTGCACCCCACGCTTCCAGAAGCAGCTCCCACAAGTTGGATTGGTTGGATGGGCACTTCTTTGAGCAGATTGAGTTTCTGGAGCATCACATTTGTGGGGTCAATTAAACGCTCAAAATGGCCAGAAAAAGAGAACTTTCATCTGAAACTCGACAGTCTATTCTTGTTCTTAGAAATGAAGGCTATTCCATGCGAGAAATTGCTAAGAAATTGAAGATTTCCTACACCGGTGTGTACTACTCCCTTCAGAGGACAGCACAAACAGGCTCTAACAGGTACTATTTAATGAAGATGCCAGTTGGGGACCTGTGAGGCATCTGTTTCTCAAACTAGAGACTCTAATGTACTTATCTTCTTGCTCAGTTGTGCAACGCGGCCTCCCACTTCTTTTTCTACTCTGGTTAGAGCCTGTTTGTGCTGTCCTCTGAAGGGAGTAGTACACACCGGTGTAGGAAATCTTCAATTTCTTAGCAATTTCTCGCATGGAATAGCCTTCATTTCTAAGAACAAGAATAGACTGTCGAGTTTCAGATGAAAGTTCTCTTTTTCTGGCCATTTTGAGCGTTTAATTGACCCCACAAATGTGATGCTCCAGAAACTCAATCTGCTCAAAGAAGTGCCCATCCAACCAATCCAACTTGTGGGAGCTGCTTCTGGAAGCGTGGGGTGCAATTTCTCCAGATTACCTCAACAAATTAACAGCTAGAATGCCAAAGGTCTGCAATGCTGTAATTGCTGCAAATGGAGGATTCTTTGACGAAAGCAAAGTTTGATGTAAAAAAAATCTTATTTCAAATACAAATCATTATTTCTAACCTTGTCAATGTCTTGACTCTATTTTCTATTCATTTCACAACATATGGTGGTGAATAAGTGTGACTTTTCATGGAAAACACAAAATTGTTTGGGTGATCCCAAACTTTTGAACGGTAGTGTATGTTTTAGTTTGAATATGTGTTGGTTTGGATATGTATGTGTTGGTTTGGATATGTGTGTTCTTGTAGTTAGTGTAGTTTTTGGATGTGTGTTTTTGTCTTAGTGTTGCACTGCTGTGGGCTGGGGGAAACGATATTTCGTTTCATTTCACGTACACATTCGCAAGTACATGAAATGAAATGACAGCGTCTTCCTGATTCCTGATGTGTGTATATATATACACACACACATATACATTCACAATCACATAGATCATTGCTGTAGACTTAGTGGGGTCCAAAAGTCTGAGTCCACTGCCAAGAAATTTGTTTTCGTCAAGAACTAAGAACATTTCTGCTCACTTGATTTATCTGAAACAAGACTACATAAAATTTTTTTTGACATAATTCAAAACATAATGTTGATATTAACATCACTGACAAGTGATGTACATGTAGGAGTACATCTGTCGCCATCTTACAATGCTGTGATTGCAAACATTCCCAAGTCCTCTGTGAATAGTACACGTGGCCTTTGAAACTCTAGTTAATGGTCACACTCACATTTGCATATGAAGCTGGTTGTTTGGTTTCGGTCGATATACGTCTGTCGCCATCTTACAATGCTGTGATTGCAGCAATCCGTAGTCCTCTGTGAGTAGTACACATGGCCTCTGAAGCTCTAATTAATGGTCCCACCTATATTTGCATATGAAACTCCTCGCTGGTTTGGGTCGTTATGCAACCGTGTTGTACTGTATTGTTTATAAGGGTGGGGATACCTGCAGTCAGTTGAGACTGAAGCGGTCACTTGGTTGAGTGATGAAACGTATTTGTCAATAAACGTATCCAGATGAACTGATCAACCTTCTTTGATTTTCTTACCTGGATTATTGAGCATGCATCAAGACATCACTGACAAGTCCACACCTCAGACCTGCAACGGTGATGACCTCCCTCCCATAGGTTCTGAATGACTTCTGTTCACAGTTTGAAGTGCTGAACGACATGCCGGCGAGAAAAGACCAGCCCACTCTGTCCACGGCTGACGTAAAGAGAAGTCCAGCCAAGGTCAACCCATAGCCTGATATGAGTCCCCAAGAAGTCTACCGCGTCCTGCCAAAGTGATTGTCGCCTGATGGCACTCACTCCAAACGCCATGAAGTGCTTCAAGAGACTAGTTATGGGCCACATTAAAACCCTACTCCCCTCCTCACTTGAGCCCTTCCAGTCGGCATATCACTCCAACCAGTCCTCAGAGGATGCCATATCCTCTGCACTTCATCTGGCACTGTCGCGTCTGAACAATAAAGATGATGATGATGATGATGATGATTTATTTCGAACATGTAAATAAGCAGGATAGAACATACAGATAAGCCATTGCCAATAATCTGAAGTGATCAACAAATCCACACATCAAACTCAGCGAACAAATCTCCGTATGCGTCAGATTATTTGTTACATGTTCGAAAAGGATTAGGAGGACGTATACACTTTAAAAGACACTTTTTTGAGACAGTTTTGTAAGAATACTGTTCGTCGATTTTAGTTAAGTTAGTAGAATTCAACACAATAATACCCCAGAAACCGCCATGGAGTTTTTCCATTGGCACTTTTGGCCGTGTCGAGTCTAACCATGCCACGTTGATTTGCGTCGGTGCTGTTTTGGCGGCACATAGAGGACCAACAGCATATTAGGCGGGTGGTCATAATGTTTTGGCTCATCCGTGTATATATTTACTTATTTATTTATTCACATGCATCGACAGGTAAAGGACATACTGACACACATTGCCTTGGCCACCATGAGGCGTCAGAAGAGCTTCAGTGTGGCTTCATACACATTTCAGACATGTCTGCAGCTCTGTTATGAAGGACTTGTCAAATCATTCTTCAAAATTCTGAATTTCTGGGGTGTCCGGGTAGTGCAGCAGTCTATTCCGTTGCCTACCAACACGGGGGTCGCCGGTTCGAATCCCTGTGTTACCTCTGGCTTGGCCGGGTGTCCCTGCAGACACAATTGGCCGTGTCTGCATGTGGGAAGCTGAATGTGGGTAAGTGCCCTGGTCGCTGCACTAGCGCCGACTCTGGTCGGTCGGGGCACCTGCTTGGGGGTGAGGGGGAACTGGGAGGAATAGTGTGATCCTCCCACGTGCTACGTCCCCCTGGCAAAACTCCTCATTGCCAGATGAAAAGAAGCAGCTGACGACTCCACATGTATCGGAGGAGGAGGCATGTGGTAGTCTGCAGCCCTCCCTGGAATGGCAGTGGGGGTGGAGCAGAGACCGGGATTGCTTGGAAGAGTGGGGTAATTGGCCAGATACAATTGGGGAGAAAAAGGGGGGAAATCCCCCAAAAAATTCTGAATTTTTTATTTTAGTGACTCAGTGATGGTATCGGAAAAAGCGTGCTCTTTTCAGCAAAGTTTGGACCACTGACATGGTGATTTTCAATTTTGTTTTGTTTTCCTTGCCTTCAAGACAAGCAGCTGCAATACGTGGCCTGTGGATCGAGGCGCAGTCACCCAGTACGATTCTGCTCCCATTTGAAAAGAAAAACCTGAATGACCTGCTCTGAAATGTAGAATTCAAATACTGAGGGGTTTTCAAACAGCGTGACATTTGCCCGGCACTGCGAGGAGCTGAACATGCTCATTATAACTGAATCTCAGTATACATCACTCCTACACTAAATAGTGAGGAATAACATGGTCCCCATGCCATATGTCCGACCTGCTTCGACTATAAAGCATTTTGTGAGACGCCTGCTTGGTTTAAAGCCCTTTATGAAAGTACTGGGCCACTTGACAAGCTTTCACTGTGCCAGTAAGGCAGTGTTCATGTCAGTGTGAACCCTTCCACCCTTTTCCCTTTGTCACCACATCGCTGTGACAACTGATTGAATAAACCATTTGATTGCACCTTGGCAGTGTACTGGAGTACATACTGAGATATGCAGTAATCATAGCAAGCTAACATACATAAGCGAACTGTTCACTGTGTGAAACAGTATCCTGAATTCACAGAACTTGCCGACATGAATCTCTTGTCGAGTCATTGTACGTCAAAGTGAAGGATTTAAGAGCCATACATTATCAGTGTGTGTGTGTGTGTGTGTGTGTGTATGTCGGCCCTGTGTGATGGCCTGGCAACCTGTCCAGGTGTCTCCCCGCCTACCGCCCAATGACTGCTGGGATAGGCTCCAGCATCCCCGCCACCCTGAGAGCAGGGTAAGCAGTTCGGATCATGGCTGGATGGACATTATCAGTAATTTTTGTTATTTGGTGACCTGTCCAGGTCCAGGATGGACCTGGAATTGGATTAAACAGGTATAGCAAACGAGTGAATGTGTTGATCAGAATCAACTTTATTAGCCAAGTGTGCTTATGCATATGAGGAATTTGACTCTGGTTTAAATCAGGTTCTAGTACTTTCATCTATCACTCACAAATAAAAGAAATAAATGGAATAATAAATAGAATACTGTAGAATACTGTATGTACGCACAAAAAGGTATGTCACAACTATACAGTGTCATTATGGCTGAATAATTTGCAACTTGTATTTCCATATATATTATATACTAATATATACTAAAATATATCCTATATATTTATCTATTGTAACGTGCATGGATAAGAAGACACGCTGGCTGCTGGCTGGCGGGTCTGACCCTTTAGTCGAGCGGCAGTTCCTGTGGTTGCGTTGTCCCCTGAATTCGCTACACTATTATATAATTATTTACTATATTACATACTTATGTTATAATTATAACAATAATGATAATAATTTATAACCATAAAAGTTAAATACAAATATGAACATCTCATAAGTGTATGGGCACAATATCTTGGTATGTGGGCAATTAGAATTGGGTCATTGGCTCAGTTAGTAAGTCATCAGTGGTGCAGCCCCCAGTTTGACATGGAGCCAGTGCAGTGAGTGAGGATGTCAGCGGTGACTGCTGGTGTCAGAGCAGATGTGGGTTTTTACAGCCGTTCACGTGAATGGGCCGTGCACAGCCGGCAACCAGGCTGTCAGAGATGCGTCAGAAAAGTGATTGTGCAGTCCTGACGGGGACATGGAGGATAGAGACATGCTTGAAAGGTTGAGGTATTGAATTTTACTTCCTGACAGCAGAGTGACCTTTCAGCTCTCGAGGGGGACGAGACAGAGATGGATTTCGCCGTTGTCCGCCTTGCTCTCCGCCACTCCTCTCACAGGGTTCAGAATTAATGCTCCTTTCCACCTCTCTGCTGAGCAAGGATACTCAAGTTGAACTGCATCACTGGGCACCCAAGTGTTATGTGGTAATTCCCAGAGAAAACAACCCGCGGGTCCACTGCACTGGCATGTGAGTCACGGCAGTAGTGAGTACTCTCGTGGCAACTTTGGCACCTCGAAACACCACGTCGGCGTAGTGGCAAACAATCTCCCTCATTTGCATCACATTAATAGTTAAGGGCAGGAGATTGGCACAATCTTGAACCTGGAAACATCAGGGCAGTTAAGAAAGAGTGCGGCTCACCCACTCAGTAAATTGCGCCCTGTTCTCACCGGTGCTGTTTCACTCTTCACACCTCAGAAGAACTGTTATTCATTAATATATGCAGTATGGCTGGTTCAGGTCCCATGCTAATGTGTTGAATATCAATGAGAAGGCTCTTGACTCTCAGACTGTGTGGCGGTTCCCTTCCTCTGGTTGCCTCTGGGTAGAATTTACAATCTGCCATCCCCTCTCTGGCTGTGAGGTGAAAGTTACAAATCACAGTTTCATCTGTCGGCCTCTCCAACTCTCCGGAGGATCACTCGGCGCCCCTGAGACATACGAGATGAGAATATACCTCAGCGGGTTGACTTGTTTCATCCTGTAATGCACAAATATCTTTTCTTCGGCGGAGAACATAAGCTCTAAGCATTATCCCCAGCAGAGGTTGAATGACTCTTGGCTTCCTTTCTCATCTTGCGTGGCCCATAAGGAGAGGGTTTTACATAAGGCACTTCAGGCCTTGTAGTAGTCACAAACACACACACACACACACACGCACACACACACACACACACACACGAGTCTTCCTAGGGAAGTGACCGGGTGCTGAAAATGATGAAGTTCCAAATGACAGTGGGAGATTCCCCCTCTCCATCTATCTCCCAATGCCTGGTCCATAAGAGCCGATCACATGGCGCCTCTATTGCTAACCAATGAGCCGTCTACACATTGATTCCTTTTTACTCACACCTTGTGAAAATGTACAGAGCCAAGCAGCAATCAAAGAACTGCCTCCCGGAGAGGTGTGACTCAATGGACAAAGACAAAGCCTGGTAATTATACAAGAGAGTCTATAATCCTGGTGTGTTTTGTTTTTTTTTCATTGTGATTTTGGACTCAGTCATGTGTATAGTAGCATTCACTGGCAATTAATGTTAATATGTAATATCTGTGATTTGTAAACGCTATCTGTGCTGCAACTTGAGGATTAATGTTTAGAACTCATTAAATTGTGTGTTTTATATAAAGCCTAGCCCAAAGCTATAGATGGACACAGGTTATATGGGAACTTACATGATACTGGTTATTTCAATGTTGCTAGCAATGCAATACAATTTAGTCATAATGGTTAATAGTATGCTGCCATTGGAGACAAACAGACATGTACACTACAAAAAATACCACTGCCAGTCATTTAATCTGATATTGAATATTAAAATCATATTTTTCTATTAGCAAGAGACATCCAGCATTGTGAGATGGTATTTATTTTCACCGCAAATAAATTCGTAATTTGTCTGCTTCTGGAGTAGTCTGCCTTGTCCTGTTTTGTTTAAAGATATTGGCATTTGAATCCTTTGAAACAAGGCAAATTGCTCTTGAGGCGAAGCAGTTCAAGTGAAGACTTGGTGTGAAACTAAATGGCTCAATAGGATGAACTTTTCTTACAGCGTGTAACGTTACTACACACTGCAACATTATGACCATCTTGTAGCAACTTGACAGAGGATGTGTCATGGTTCAGTGTCACCCGAAGATACCCGGATGGTGTGAAATCTACAAGTATGTGTTTGTGTGGAGGGGTTGTTAGGTCACACTTGGCCTTGTCAGTTGGTCTGCACACACACACCCTTAATAGCTGTGTGGATATGTCCACCCTAGCATGAAATAATGAGAATGCCCAGAAAGCTGGGAATGTGACAGCTGGAGGAGGAAGGGCATATTCACACTACCTCTGGCATCTGCTAAAATAACACCTAAATCCACCACATGCCCCCAAAATAACCTGTCAGTCTCTCAGTGACCTGCTCACCCTCACGGCTTTGACAGCCACTTTACTGTGGCAATGAAATATGTCCAGTGAAAGGTTAAAAAGAGAGGGCGGCAAGACTGACGGATTGTCTTGGTGCGTAGAGAGAAGGGGTGGGGGGCTGAAAGTGTTTTGGCGGTTCTCATCTGTGTTGGTTTTGCTGCAGTCATCCGCTTGGGGGCAGCGGGGGGAACTTGACAGGGGTTCTCATTCCCCCAGGGTTCACAGATTTCATGTCATGGCCCCATCTTTCTCCCTTCCCTCACTCCATCTCATTCTCCGCCTTTAGCCTATCCATCTCGGGCTCGCTATCCAGTGTCTTTATTTCATTTCGCTGGTCTCTTCTCCACTGTATTGCTTTACACTTATGGTAACATTGAGATTGGTATTTAAAGTTATGATGTGAAAGATTCTGTTTAAAGTTACTGCGAGGGGTTTTTCAGCAACTATCAGCTTCAGTTTAACTCGGATGCCTCTGTACGGCCAACGTGCGCAAATGAGACCATCATCAAGAAGATTAGCTATAATGATTTGAAATGCTTGGCTCCAGGTTGGATTCCCTGTGAAATCTGACAAAACAATTTATGGCACACAGATGGGCTACATAGCCACAATCAGAGATATATTACCCCATCTCTGTATATCTTGCAAACACTAATTTTTCCAAAGCACCATTACATCTCGCACTCTCTAAAACAAATGCCCGAGTTACCAAAAGATAAATGTTGTTCTTTGCAACAAGAGGCGATGCTTGTGCTTTGGATGTAGTAGAGCTGGTAGGAAGGTAACCCTTCCTTGCCAAACCAGAGCCAGTCGCGGTGTACCGCAACGGAGGAAGTGTGCCCGGCGGGGCCAGACAAGCAACGGGTGGGTGGGTCCCCCCGCGACCCGAAAGGAAGAGGAGGAGATCCCCATGCACCGCACTACCGTCCCTGAACTCATCAGGCTGAGTTCCCCTATCGCTGCCGGTATGAATAGTTTTGATGCGAAATATTGGCAGGTGAGTATTTCGCATTTCCGTGTTGTTGTTTTTTTGTCATGTCCCCTATGTGTAAAGGCCTTTATAGTGACGAGGTTAAACGTTATGTGCTGTATCATTCTTCCTGGGAAAGCCCTAGCCAATAGCAACCATTAAAATTAACAACAAAGAAAGCATCCGTGGCTTGGATATTTGATGATTGGTTGTACACCATCAATAGAAAAGATCCATCCATTATCCGAACCGCTTATCCTGCTCTCAGGGTCGCGGGGATGCTGGAGCCTATCCCAGCAGTCTTTGGGCAGCAGGCGGGGAGACGCCCTGGACAGGCCTCCAGGCCATCAGACAGGACCGACATACACACACATTCATACCTAGGGGCAATTTAGTACAGCCAAGTCACCTGACCTACAGGTCTTTGGACTGTGGGAGGAAACTAGAGCACCCAGAGGAAACCCACGCAGACACGGGGCGAACATGCAAACTCCACACAGAGGACGACCCAGGATGACCCCCAAGGTTGGACTACCCCGGCGCTCGAACCCAAGACCTTCTTGCTGTGAGGCGACCGCGCTAACCACTGCACCACCGTGCCGCTCATCAATAGAAAATATCAAAAAGAAAATTTGTTTGCATGTAAATCTTAATAACTGTGGCTTTAACAGTTGGCGATCTACTCCGGCTTATTGCCCTGCTGTGTTGCAATGAACAGTATATATTTCATGTTAATGTGTGCCAGATGTGAGGTTTGGGAAGATTAAAGGCAACCTTGTTGCTTATATACGTAGCTGCTGGCTGTGAATGATAATAGATTGGAGATTGTGCATTTCTTTATTATTATTATTATTTTACCTCCATCTGCTGCGGTGCATGGCTCCAACTGTATGGAAAGAGCGACCCAAAACTGTAGACTCTGTTTTAAGGGCTTTTCTTAATATTTGATATATGTTTTCAATCATAATAATATTAGAGTTGGTTAAAAGAAGACAAAGAAGAAAAGGAACCTTTTTCATTCAAGGAAAAACATTGAATAGCGCTCAAAGAAAACATCTGAAAAAAAACGTAAAAAACTACTTTATAAAATGGTATAAATACAACAGCAATGTGTATAAAATGTTGTAAAATTTTATACAAATTTTTGTTTAAATTACAAAATTTTATTAAAGTTACTCGAATCAAGCAAAAGGGCAAAGTAAGAAGCATTAAAGACAGGTTAAAAATTAGATAACAAGACTTTGAAAGTGCTTTTTAAGAAGTAACTCAAATGATGGCATCCTAACAAATCTGTATTTGTAGTCTAACATGGCATTTGTTAATATTACATCATGACTTAAATGTACCACAGGTTGTACTGCACGAATATGATCGTTTTCAAAATGTAAAGAAACGACGACAAAAACCTTAAGTAACGAAGGAAAACTTGTGCCCGAAGACATATTCATACTATGAGATGATCGGCGTTAACATTCAGTTCCCAGAGGACCAACAATCTGTCAGGATTAGTTGACATCCTCCCTGATCTTAAAGAACGGTCCAGCTGGCCAAAACGAAGCAATCACTGTTGTGTTACTTCTCCTTGAGCAGCTTAGAAAGTTGTGTCGGTGTCTTTATGAACAGAGTAAGTGGCGCGACCGTGTGCAGAAGCAAGTCAATCAAGTATCTCATAAGATTAAGACCGGGGGGGGGTGAAACGCCAAATACAGAGCACGCCATTAATGTGGAGCCCCTTGATTTCATTTCCTCTGACTATTGTCTCACATGACGGATGACGCTGTCGTGATTTCTTGACCCTTTCTCTGCGACGAGCTTTCCTTTTTTTTTCTCGTTCTTCGGCAAGCCTCGAAAACATCCATAATTACATTTTCCCATCTGCCTGCTCACGCCACCCTCCATACATCACCATCACTGCAATTCCATTAACTCTCACCGCGTTGCAAAAAAAGAAAGGAAGGGGGGGAAAAGCACAACGCATTCATAAACAGACAGAGAGATGATGGCGTTCAATCGCTCGCAGGAGATGTTGGATGAGGTTAATTCCTCAAAGCCATTTGTTTCGGAAACGTTTTGAAAGAGATGCTATCATAGCAGGCAATTGGAGGGATGCAATTCAACCTCTGTTCTCTCTCTCTCTCTCTCTCTCTCTCTCTCTCTCTCTCTCTCTCTCTCTCTCTCTCTCTCTCTCACTCTCTCACTCTCTCTCTCTCTCCTTCCTCTTCTTCTTCTTAAGCTCGTGCTGGCTCTCTCTCCCTTCCCCAGTCTTTGTCGATATGCCCTTGGCGCCGGTTGAAACCCCTCAGATCACCATCTTGTGAGGGGGCTAAAGCAGCAGACACATGGGGAGTAATTACCACAGGCATAAAGTGAGGAGGTCTATAGAGGGAGGGTGGGACGCCAGATGAATTGCAAGACAGAAGTGATAATGACTGAATTGTTTCAGAGGCTGTTTCGGGAATGTCTGGGCAGAATACAGTGAAGTTGTGCAGGCAGCCACACACACACACACACACACACACACACACACACACACACACACACACACACACACACACAGAGTAATTTAACAAGATCGTGCTAAGTACACGCACATACACAACGAAGATTGAAGAGCCCTGAAAATTGATAATGAAAATGATCAAATTGATCCAATGCCCTGAATTTCAATAAATCTAGATATCCATTTATGAATAATTGTGCTTTTTGCTTGTTTTATGATTGTTTTTGGATCCTTTTAGTATGATTATCTTATTCTTGATACGCGATGAGTGCATATGCCTGTTTTTTTTGTTTTGTTTTTATTGCTTTTTATACTTGGACATGCTTCTGTTATATGCTTTGGCAAAGCATTTTGTAACCATGTGTTAAAAAAGTGCTATATTGGGGCGTTCAGGTAGCGTAGTGGTCCAGTCCGTTGCCTACCAACACAGGGATCACCGGTTCAAGTCCCCGTGTTACCTCCTGCTTGGTCGAGCATCCCCACAGACACAATTGGCTGTGTCTGTGGGTGGGACACTGATGTGGGTATGTGTCCTGGTCGCTGCACTAGCGTCTCCTCTGGTCGGTCGGGGCGCTTGTTCAGGGGGGAGGGGGAACTGGGGGGAATTGCGTGATCCTCCCACGCGCAACATCCCCCTGGCGAAACTCCTAACTGTCAGGTGAAAAGGAGCGGCTGGCGACTCCACATGTATCGGCCTCCTCTGGCAGTCTGCAAGCCCTCCCCAGCTCGGCAGAGGGGGTGGAGAAGCAACCGGGATGGCTCAAAAGAGTGGGGTAGTTGGCCGGATACAACTGGGGAGGAAAATGGGGGAAACCCCCCCCCCCAAAAAAAGTTCTATATGAACAAAGTTTTACTGATTTACTCGCTTGCTGGAAATTTTACTAAGGTCAAGTTATGCTCTAAAGTTGTGTTTTTACCCACTGAGAGTGACTAATTTTAACATAGATTTGAGCTGAATTCACATATTTTTGATTGCACATCAGTGCTTGAAGTTTGTAGGTTCCTTCAGGGACCGGCTGAAAGTGACACCGTCCGTTGAGACTGTTGAGACTTCCGCTGATAGTTAATACTGAACAATATGACCGTCTGTCAGCAACAGCTGTCATGTATATCCAAGTAAAAGTCATGGAAAATGATTGATGATGGCCTGGGAAATGATTTTTTTTTTTTTTGTTAAAGAGTGGGACTCCTGCTTCTATGATATCGCAGTTTCACCCTGTGAAGAGTTGGCAGCGATGCACCTTGCGTAAGAGCACATCCATTTTAGCTGTTGTTTCCTCCTAGATTTTCCCCCAGGCAGTCTGGGAAATTTGTACAGACAACCAACCAATCATAAACCAGGGATAATTTAGCAATAAGTCTTACACCCAGAGGACAAACTGTCTTCATGAAATCTAGAAAAACGCTCATCGCGCTTATCATTTCGGCTAGTCGTTCTGGTGTCATGGAGATGTTTAGACCCTATGAGATATCAAAAATATTGGCCGAGAAAAAAAATAAGCGAACATAACTCAAACACACCCAAATGTTCACTCACAAAACCCAGTGACGGAGGATTGTAGATGGATAGTTGTCTTAATGTAGTGCCATTTAGAAGGAGAGAGCCAGGCTGGAGACAGATGTACACTCTGAGCCAAAATCAATAATAAAGACTTTCATTTCCAAACAGGATGAGGCGCCTGGAGTTGATGTATAGATGTGGTGTTGATGCACAGATCTGGCTCCCGCACGTCCATCAAGGCGATGGGAAACCTGATCTTCCACCTATAGGTATGACTAATGGCTGACAAAGCCAATAATACATGAACTCAGACTACTGAATCAGACCAGAGTTGAGGCAAAGGGGGTTTGTTAACAAAAGATCTGATGAAGACTAACAGTGTCTCTAACGGTCATACAGGCCGATATTAGACTCGTTAAACTTTTATTTTTTGGTCCTTTCTGACATTATAACAGTATTTTAAAATTTAAGAATGGAGACATTTATAAATTACTGGGGGAAAATACAGCATACCCTTGACCTGATTTTTATACATGGTCATTTATTGTTTACCTATTAAACAGTTCTGCTCATTGATTATGTGCTTTATTTTGATTTTTTTCCCCAGCTGGGTCTTATAGACAAGGGTACAGTAAGGGGCTTGCTCAGCTTATCATATCTGTTGTCTCTGATAACTAGCGCTGTGTCCACCCTGAGCCCCTATTCAAAGAGCTGGTTTCTTTATCTTGTTTTAGTCTGTTCAGCAGGATGTGCTGTTGCACTTCCTGACAGCGCTGTGGTCTTAGACTACAGCACTAAGAGAACAGAGTGCTACAGGTTAAAATAAAAATAAAAGAGCAAGAAAAAAATCCTTTAAGTGGTTATCCTTAAAGGGACAGTTCACCCCAAAATCAAAACTACATGTTTTTCCCCTTGCCTGTTGTGCTGTTTATCCATGTAGATGGTTTTGGTGTGAGTTGTCGAGTTTTGGAGGTATCAGCCATAGAGATGTCTACCTTCTCTCCAATACAGTGGAACTGGACGGCACTCGGCTTCCGGTTCCACTGTATTCAGCTGATGACGTAATGGAAAACTATTTGCGCGGCCAATGGGGAAACTCCAACTCGGCCGTCCGACCAGTGGGGAAACTCCATCACTCACTCCGTCATTCATTCACAGAAAACCGTATGCGTAGGGCTGGCTCCGCCAGAAATAGTGAAAAAGGTTTGGGATGCATAACTAGACTCTGACCTCTTCATTCCATCAGATTTGATTGAGGTCGCCGGTTCGATCCTTGATGTCAAAAAATGTCGTGGTGTCACTGAAAAAGGCCCTAACTGCTGCCGATGACCTGGTTGTGACCTCGCGTGGTTGACACCACCATCAGCGTATCAGTGTGTGTGTGTGTGGGTGAATGTGAGGCGTTAATTAATTCTAAAGCCCTTTGAGGGGCTGTTGCAGCTAGAAAAGTGCTGTATAAAATGCAGTCCATATTTGAACTTGAGCGGGGTTGCTTGTTGATGTCACACATTAACCTCGACTGTCATTTCTGTCAACAAGCATGGCAAGAGTGTTCAAAATGAGCCATCTAGTATTTGAAAAAGGGGGCTACCTAGCCCTGCAAAACGATGGCGATAAAGTTCATCTGGGTCATCTGATCCAGGTGTACTGATTCAACCTTCTTTGATTTTTATACCTGGATTACTGAGCATGCATCAAGACAAATGGCGATAAACATGAAACAAATTCTGTTATTCTGACTGATGAACACCTGGTTATTTTTATTATCATGATTAGTGAATTTAATTGATCATTTATTTTCATATCGCTATGCAGCATTTTGGAAATGAACTCGTGGTATGTGAATTCTGTTTTACTATGGAGTTCCCCTTTGAGAAAGTGTATTTCATGGCCAGATGAATATACGTGACAAGGATCTCGGGGAACGTAAGAGACTATTTCATGGTTTCCTTGCATTATCTTCCTCATTACAGTATATCTAGAATGAAATGGAGGCCCTTTCCCCTTTTTATAAATAGAATGAGCAGTTATGTCACCTGCACTAAATTGATCTTACCGTTTGTCAAAACACGCTACACACAACAAACATGATGAGGAGTATGTGTGTGTATGTGTGTCGCCATGCTCTCTCCTTCTTCCCTCCAGCTCATATATATATATATATATATATATATATATATATATATATATATATATATATATATATGAGAGAGAGAGAGACCATATAACTGCCACACTTTAAGCCTCTCATTCCCATTCAAACCCGGCATCTTCTCGCTCCCTTCCCATTTCAATCCGCACTCACTGTAATTGAGTTCGCTATCACCCTCTCCCGATGGGGCAATTCATTGGACTTTGCCTCCCGGGCAATCTCTTTAGCCGTATGTATTCACACTGACCCCAGTTGTGACTCACAGGTCAACGATGAAGTCATGAGCTCACTCCCTGCCCCCCCCCCCACCTCCACCACCACCACATCTTCTCGCTTACCCGTTCAGCACAGCGACACCCTGGCTGCTGGCAGCGCGTGGGCTGACCCGTGTCGGATCTTCAATGCACGGCGATGTTAACAACCTCTCCATGCTCTGTGCAGGGGTGAATGGCTAGGGCGTCACAGCTGCGATGTGTAATACCGGCCGTGCAACAACAGAGTCTCTAGATAAAGCTGTCCTGCTATGAACAAAGATGGATCAAGTGCCATGTCTTTCATAGTAAGATATAGGGCCCCAAAAAGACTTGGGCCAGCCCTAGAAAGTTCTCTCAAATGTGGCCCATTTCACAGTAATATGTGACAGCTTTAAAGCCTTTTATAGTCAATTTGTCGTGTATTGTACAGTGCATATTTTGTATCCCCCCCCTTTCCCCCCCAATTGTACTTGGCCAATTACCCCACTCTTCCGAGCCGTCCTGGTTGCTGCCCCACCCCCTCTGCTGATCCGGGGAGGTCTGCAGACTACCACATGCCTCCTCCGATACATGTGGAGCCGCCAGCCGTTTCTTTTCACCTGACAGTGAGGAGTTTCACCAGGGGTACTTCGTGCGTGGGAGGATCATGCTGTTCCCCCCAGTTCCCCCTCCCCTCCGAACAGGCACCCCGACCGACCAGAAGAGGCGCTAGTGCAGCGACCAGGACACATACCCACATCCGGCTTCCCACCAGCAGACATGGCCAGTCGTGTCTGTAGGGACACCCGACCAAGCCTGAGGTAACACGGGGATTCGAACTGGCGATCCCTGTGTCGGTTGGCAACGGAATAGACTGCTACGCTACCCGGACGCCCTGCACTCTGAATCCTTGATTGTCGGCACCGCGGCTCAGGTTCAAATCATGCAGAACTGATTAGAGACACTGGAAGGCTGGTAGGGGAAGAGTAGAGTTCGTAGCAAAACACCATGCTGGAATTTGGGTGCCAGTGGAAATGCGTTGCAAGGAAAAAGGAAATGAACATATCAAAATGCAAACCCCATACGTTGACCACAGTGGCATGCTGCATTCATTATTTGTCGTGACTTCATTAAACAGTTGGATCAATTCCTGTTAAGTGGCTCTCTCTAAAGACGGTGGCGTATCAATAAAAGCTCATAGGTACATGTCACAGGGCACTAAGAGGGGGGCAACTGAAATGTAGTTTCAAACGCCTGTCAGCCTCTTTTAATCAGAGCATTGTCTGTAATGAGGAAACTTTTTGCCCCAGTAAAATAGCTTCTTGAGGTTCGTGTTGACTTAACAGAGGGCAGTTTAAACTGTGGTCCCAGAAAGGGGAATCAGTTCATCTGGACACAACGTTTAGTGGGAGAAACGTTTCATCACTCAGCCAAGTGACTACGTCAGTCTCTACTGACTGCAGGTATCCCCACCCTTGGGGGATACCTGCAGGATGATGGATGCTGGATGATGCCTTGGATGAAACGTTTCTCCCTTGTGTGCACATGCAGTCTGTCCTCCTGGCAGGTCTCCATGGTGACGGTGGTCACCACCCAGACACTGCTTGGCATCGCAGCTATCACTATCCAGAAACACATTTTTCTTTCTGGATCTTTTGTGTTTTGAGGGAAATCCAAACCCTTGAAATATCCATTTCTAGCTTCTCTCCTCAGTGCTCATGGCACATAAGCCCCTATTCTTTGCTTTTCTGCAGGGGCCTCGCTGCACATAAAAAGAACAGCACTGTCTCTTGGCAACCGGTAAGATTTTTCTGTTCTATTTGAGGCTTCAGGATTAATAATTGTGGCGTTTAATCTGAAACATGGCTAGTGTCCAGCCTTGTTCCCAGAGTCCCATTACGGCGCGGCACATTTTACATCTCTGGTTGGTGGGGCCTTTCCAGTTACCACAGGAGCAATGGGGTCACCAATATGAAGGGTTTTTTTTTTTATAGAACGTCAACAGCTGGGAAAGTTATGAGGAGAGACAAGGATCCTGCTGAGACTCCAAATAAAACAATTTACACTCAACCAGGGACCTTGACTCAAATCCTCCCAGCTGGGAGCTAATTAAATGTGACCTCTCGCAGAGTGGCGATTGTAAAGAGTTCCTGTCCCCTATGCTCTGTCCAATTGCTTTATGTGTCTCTGTGTGTGTCTTTCTCAGTGGCTATCGCTGTTTCTCTCGCTCTCTTGCTCTCTCTTTCTGTCTCTCTCTCTCTCTGCATCTTAGTCTCTCGATCACTCGGAACACGGAGACACACCGTACCGCATGTCTCCGAGGTTGTTCTCTCTTCTGTGAACGCATGACAGTTTGAGATAATATCGGTGTGAGCGCTCATGTCACACACGAGACCGTCCGTCTCAATGCCGGCTGCCTCTCGCCTGTTTTATCTTTTTTTGGAGGGGAAAAACTGGCTCGAGTGCTTTCATGTTCACCGATACGTATGCATGTACACACATTTGTAGACAGACGTGTGGGAACATGCACACTTGAGCATGATCAAGCCATGGCGTCACATCTTAAAATTAATCGAGCGTTTACACTCTCCTCAGTTTAGTTAATTGTATATCCCGTGTTCCTGCACTTTAAGGCTGTTTTGTTAAAAAGTGCTTTCACATTAAATATGACATAACCTGACATCATTATTTCCAACTGTCACACCCAAAGATGTTTCACACTAAAACATGTAGCTTAAAATAGTAAGAGGAGAGTTCATTTACCAGTCCATCTTCCTTCCAACCCTCACCTATGGTCATGAGCTTTAGGTAGTGACCGAAAGGGTGAGATCGCGGATACAAGCGGCTGAAATGAGTTTCCTCCATAGGGTGTCTGGGCTCAGCCTTAGAGACAGGGTGAGGAGCTCGGACATCCGGAGGGAGCTCGGAGTAGAGCCGCTGCTCCTTCACATCGAAAGGAGCCAGTTGAGGTGGTTCGGGCATCTGATCAGGACGCCTCCTGGGCAGGAGGTTTGGAGGGTTTCCAGGCACGTCCAACTGGGAGGAGACCCCGGGGTAGACCCAGAACTCGCTGGAGGGACTACATGTCCAATCTCGCCTGGGAACTCCTTGAGGTCCTCCCAGGCGGAGTTGGAAGGTGTTGCTGGGGAGAGGACGTCTGGAGTGCCCTACTTGGCTTGCTGCCACTGCGACCCGACCCCGGAGAAGTGGCTGATGATGAGAGATGAGAGAGATGGGTTCATTTTACGACGACCCGACTTAATCGCTGCTTAGCCTTTGAAAGGCTCAGTCCACCTGACCTAGGCAGGGAAGTAAAGGGCCCCGTTTACGCTGGGTAAGATCATGGAATCTGGATCCAAATCTGTTATGTAGATAATGAGCAATCTGTAGTATGCGTCGTGTCTGGGTGTGATCAGATCTCATTTTTCATGCATCCTTTGCAATGAAAACCAGTGGGTGAAAAGAAAGAAGGTCTCTATTGACATTAAAAACAAGAAACAAACTGGGGGCATCAGAAACAATAAGTTGTTTCACCCAAATCACTGCAACTACTGTAAATGTAGCTGCTTGTTCACTGTAGTGGCGGTGGTTCATGCCAAAGTCTGCTGGCTAGCTTCAGAATGACAGGCAGTATGTTAAAATATAAGTATACCGGGCGTCCGGGTAGTGTAGTGGTCTGTTCCATTGCCTGCCAGCACAGGGATCGCCGCATCGAATCCCCATGTTACCTCTGGCTTGGTCGGGTGTCCCTACAGACACAATTGGCCGTGGCTGTGGGTAGGAAGCCGGATGTGGGTATGTGTCATGGTCACTGAACTGACTGTCTGGATCAGCAGAGGGGGTGGAGCAGTGACTGGGATTGCTTGGAAGTGTGGGTAATTGGCAGGGTACAATTTGGGAGACAAATGGGGAAAATCCACTAAATAAATAAATACATATACTGGGTGTGAGGATGATGTTTCGGTTTGTTTCTACCCTACTGTCTCACCAATGTGAACATTGTACAGATTGCATTTACAGCTGACCGGTTGAGATCTAATCACAATGCAAACCAACTGAAAACATTATTGTAACTTTACAGCGAACTCGGATTTTCTTCAGTTGTTTCCCAGTGTAGTTTTCTTGCCTTGAGATAAATTAACCGCTACAGCAGCCCAATGAAGATGGATCAGTTGATACGAGCTTGACCGGTAGCTTAAGGAGAAACGTTGTAAAGAGAAATATCTTGCTGAGCGATCTCAAATTGGAATTGTTCCCCCACATTACTCACCAGATACCAGACCAGACACTTTTTTTTTTTAAAGAAGAGACTAACATTTAATGAGAATTGGACAAGTACATAAAACCCACATTTGTTATCTGCACCCTTAATTTGACATAAATTGTTTAGTGTAGGGTGCACACTGAGCTCACACACACACATACAGAGAAACGCCACTATAATTAGCAATTAGCTAAATGAACGCCGATTAGTGGATAACCAACTAATACTTTCTAACTCAGGTTCTATCCTGGTGGTCTACACTTCACCATACACCGTTATTTTCAGCATTATTTTATCATTATTTACCATTTCTGTCATGTAAACAAAATGTTGACATCTTTCTTTAGAGTGACTTAAAAAGAATGAACAGGATTCAGTGTCTTGGTGAGATGACCAAGTGACAGGTAATGCTAACTGTTGATGGACAAAAATTGGCTGTTGCCTGAAATGAAATTAGAGACCTTTCGAGTGAAGAAAGCTCTCTGTAGCCACAAAGGCACCCTGCTGCACCAATTTGTTTCACTTAGAAACACACACAAGTTGAGAATGTGTATAATTGTGTGGGTAAGTGGACTGCAAACGCACAGGGATATTTCTACATTTCCATGTGCTTGGCAGAGGCACAGATAGGGCACGCACACTGTGTCCAAACACATTTGATGGAGGTGGGTGGTCCCAGCGAAAACCTAAATGACTTTGACGCATTATGACAGTGATTATGTGTGGAGTTAGATAACGTAGGTAGGTGGGAACTCGGTGTGAGTGAGAGAAAGAGAGAAAATTCCACTTTGCCAAAGACTTGACCAGCTCTCCCCCGAGAGACTTCACTTCTCTGATGCTTGTTAATCCTGAGAACGAAATGAGGTCAACAGTGCTGAGCGACTCGAGAATGACCATCAGCTGGGTGGTGTGATTTTGATGCATGGATATGGATACCGTTATTGAGATTCTGTAAGGCAGTGTAAGGAATTTCTCACCGAAGATGAGCTATACACAATGAAACAAACACAAATAAAGAGGGGACACGTGCTCACTAACGAATCGGCACAAATCAAGGTTGTTATGTAAATGAAGTCATAAATTCCCTGGAACAGGTATATATTCAAGAAATATGCAATGCTAAATATGTTATGTTTTGGAAATGCAGAGTTTGAATGTATAGTACTTGAAGCGGCAGTAGACACATTTTTGCTTTAACTTATCACAGCAGACTTACTATGAGTAAATGTTGAGTGCACAGTGTAATGGCTCTGGAGGAAGGACACCATTATAGATTGGTTCCCTATAAGCCTCGCTTTCACTATGCGATTGTGTCAGCCACTGGGCATGACTTTTCCCAGCAAATCAATGTACAGCACAGGAAGTGTGTCAACCACAGTAGTGGGCTGGGCAATGGCCGACATTGGAGCAACCGAAGTGACAGTGGAAACTTTACCCGGCAAAAGAAAAAGAACCCCGTTGATGGAGGAGGAAAGGCAGGTGAAGAGGGCAAGTGATAGAAACGGAGGTAAAACAAGAGGGACTCTTGGACGGGCATTCACTCGATGGAGTGAGCTCCGGTCTTGTGTTGAACTCTGTGCCCCTGTCGAGATCTGTTCCCCCCTAGCCAGACGAAAGTGTTTGCATGGAAACAGGTTAGCTATCGGTTATAAGCGTGGGGTTAGGTTGAGGTTAGGTTAAGGTTAATCAAGCATCACGGTGTTGTATTGAGCTCTGGGTAGGAGGAAAGAGATCTCGATGGGGAAACAGAGTTCGATACAACACCCGGGACTTGAGAGGGTTCCAAACCGACATTCAGTTGGCACGGCCCTGCCCGGAGCTGTGCCCAAAGAGGAAGCGCCGAGGGTGGTCTGACAGGACACGGAAGTGGGGCAGGCTAAGCTAACTGCTAGCCCATGCAGACCGGCAGTTCCGACAGTCATCTTGGCTGGCATTCGTTCCCTTGGACAGTGAATTTTTTTTTTTTTTAGTTTGGATATATGTGTTCTTTGGTAGTTTTTGGATATGTGTTTTTGTCTTTGTGTTGCACTGTTGTGGGCACTTGCGTACATGAAATGAAATGACAAATAAATTTCCTGTTTCCTTCTACTGGTTCAGTAAGTAACACAACCTGCCTACTTATTAATACTACAGGATGGTTTGCTCTGCCTTTATCATAGCACTGAGATTGGGGTTTCTAGTTCAAATTGGGATTCTCACGGTTGTTTCTTGGTTTGGACAGTAGCCAGGCTGCTAATAAACAGAAAGCGATCTGGTTGTCTTTGCGACAGCGGTGCAAACAATAATACTACTTGGAAATGCTAGGGAGGGAAAGTTGAAAAGTTGCCTACTGCCGCTTTAAACTTTTATATGCTTTTAAGTGACACTTTTTTCCAGAATGAGTTCAATTCAGCTTCATTTCCTAGATCACGTAACAGCGGGCTGCAGTCGGGCATGTTGGGGTCAGAGCCATGGACCTTTGGAAACCAAGGAATGACCCTTGAAGAGAGAAACAATATGATTAGCAATAAAATTATATGTAAAAGGAGATAAAGTGGGTGTCCGGGTAGCATAGTGGTCTATTCAGTTGCCTACCAACACGGGGATCGCTGGTTCGAATCCACGTGTTGTCAATTGGAAAGCCCAATTTCCCCTCGGGGATGAATGAAGTAGTTCTGATTCTGATATCTATATTGCCTCCAGCTTGGTCGGGCGTCTCTACAGACACAATGGCTGTGTCCTGGTCGCTGCACTAGCACCTCCTCTGGTCGGTCGGGGCACCTTTTCAGGGGGGAGGGGGAACTGGGGGGAATAGCGTGATCCTCCCAGGCACTACGTCCCCCTGGCGAAACTCCTCACTGTCAGGTGAAAAGAAGCAGCTGGTGACTCCACGTGTATCAGAGGAGGCATGTGGTAGTCTGCAGCCCTCCTCGGATTGGCAGAGGGGATGGAGCAGCGACCAGGATGGCTCAGAGAGTAGGGTGATTGGCCAAGTACAATTGGGGAGGAAAAAGCGAGGGGTGGGGATTATAAGAGTTTTTTTGTTACTTAAGTACAGACACTCAAATATCTTAGCCGGGGGGGTAGTTTTACAAAAATCACTGGGGCCCAGGGCCAGTTAAAAAAAAGGAGAGAAAATCACATAACTCCTTCCACAGTGTCTGAAATCAGTGCTTCCTTAAAACCTTTGGACGCTGAACTGGCATACTTGTTTTTCTAATCCTCTTCACTGTTATTTTCAGCCTAGCGGCTGAATAATTCATCCTTTCATTAAGGTAGAGGCTAGTTCCCATCGATGCAGAGAACGGTCAACTGAGCATACGCAAGTACTCGTTGCCTCCGTTGTTTGGGTAGGTTAAGGTTAGGGTTAGGGTGGGGTTAGGGTTAAAGTTAGCTAATCAGACCCAGAGTAGGGGTTGGTTTTCCTAGAATCCTAGCGCCTGGAGGCATGGTAGAGGCATTTCGCGTATGCTCAGTTGACCGTTCTCTACTCCATTTCTGTTCTCTGCATCGATGGGAACTATCCTCTACCCTTTCATTAAGTGGAAAATACCAGGTTTCCACACAAAATCACATTTTGACTAAGATACAAGATGGGAGTTTGCCTTGAGAATTCTTACTGTGAAAATATTTTACACAGTACATGCAATTTATGATGCGAGCCATGCCCTGTATATGCCCACCAGTCTTATCCTCTTCTCTGGGACGTTACTGGTCTAAAGGTTATTAATCATTACTACTTTCTTTCCACGTTTCACATGCAAAATTGATTTTCATATTCACAATTATGTTTCCTTTATTATATAAAATGTGATATCAGCAAGTACCATTACATAAATTATTGAATACACAATGTAACTATTATCATTTTTTGATTTTTTTTTAAATACAGTGCATCCGGGAAGTATTCACACCCCTTCACTTTCCCCACATTTTGTTATTTTACAGCCTTATTCCAAAATGGATTAAATTCCTTTTTTTTCTCATCAATCTACACACAATACCCCATAATGAAGGTTTTGTAGAAATTTTTGCAAATGTATTAAAAATAAAGAACTGAAATATTGCATGTACATAAGTATTCACACCCTTCACTCAGTACTTGGGTGAGGCACCCTTGGCAGCGATTACAGCCTCAAGTCTTCTTGGGTATGAAGCTACAAGCTTGGCACACCTATATTTGGGGTATTTCTCCCATTCTTCTCTGCAGATCCTCTCCAGCTCTATAAGGTTAGATGGGGAGCGTCGCTGCACAGTTATTTTCAGGTCTTTCCAGAGATGTTCAATGGGGTTCAAGTCTGGGCTCTGGCTGGGCCACTCAAGGACATTCACAGACTTGTCCCGAAGCCACTCCTTCGTTGTCTTGGCTGTGTGCTTAGGGTCGTTGTCTTGTTGAAAGGTAAACCTTCGCCCCAGTCTGAGGTCCTGAGCGCTCTGGAACAGGTTTTCATCAAGGATCTCTTGATGATTCTCTCTCTGCTCCATTCATCTTTCCCTCGATCCTGACTAGTCTCCCAGTTCCTGCCGCTGAAGAACATCCCCACAGCATGATGCTGCCACCACCATGCTTCACTGTAGGGATGGTATTAGCAAGGTGATGAGAGGTGCCTGGTTTCCTCCAGACGTGACGTTTGGCATTCAGGCCAAAGAGTTCAATCTTGGTTTCATCAGACCAGAGAATCTTGTTTCTCATGGTCTGAGAGTCCTTTAGGTGCTTTCTGGCAAACTCCAAGCAGGCTGTCATGGTCCTTTTACTGAGCAGAGGCTTCCGTCTGGCCACTCTACCATAAAGGCCTGATTGGTGGAGTGCTGCAGAGATGGTTGTCCTTCTGGAAGGTTCTCCCATCTCCACAGAGGAACGCTGGAGCTCTGTCAGAGTGACCATCGGGTTCTTGGTCACCTCCCTGACCAAGGCCCTTCTCCCCCGATTGCTCAGTTTGGCTGGGCGGCCAGCTCTAGGAAGAGTCCTGGTGGATCCAAACTTCTTCCATTTACGAATGATGGAGACCACTGTGCTCTTCGGAACCTTCAAAGCTGTAGACATGTTTTTGTACCCTTCCCCAGATCTGTGTCTCGATACAATCCTGTCTCGGAGGTCCACAGACAATTCCTTTGACTTCATGGCTTGGTTTCTGCTCTGACATGCACTGTCAACAGTGGGACCTTATATAGACAGGTGTGTGCCTTTCCAAATCATGTCCAATCCATTGAATTTACTAGAGGTGGACTCCAATCAAGATGTAGAAACATCTCTAGGATGATCAGTGGAAACAGGATGAACCTGAGCTCAATTTTGAGTGTCATAGTAAAGGGTGTGAATACTTATGTACATGTAATATTCCAGTTTTTTATTTTTAATAAATTTGCAAAAATTTCTACAAAACCTTTTTCACTTTGTCATTATGGGGTATTGTGTGTAGATTGATGAGAAAAAAAAGGAATTTAATCCATTTTGGAATAAGGCTGTAACATAACAAAATGTGGGGAAAGTGAAGGGGTGTGAATACTTTCCGGATGCACTGTATATGTTAAAAGGAGATTAATGCCTGTACAGTTATAGCAAATACACTTTTTAAAAGTTAATTTGATTGACAGTAAAGTTAGGCCTGCTCTTAGGGAGCTATTGATGAAGTTATTCAAGATTTTAATTATGGATTCTGCCAACCTCATTATTAGAGGTGGTTAAGCTGTCGAGAGTTAACTGGCTGTAGGTTGGAATATGTTCAAGGGCTGATCAGAAGACTTTCATGGGCTGCAAGTGGCCCCTGGTTGGGACTTTGAGCACCATTGATCTACAGGGAGAGCATCTAAGCATGTATTAAACTCTAGGAGTTGGCGCCCCTATTTGCTGTGATGGCAAGAGTGCAAAACTTTTGTTTTGGTTTTTTTTTTCATATGCATGCTGGCATAGTGATAAGGAATGTCTTACTGGAGGTGTGATATGGCTCCAATCTACAGAGGACAGAGACAGTTTAGCTGCTTAAGTCAGAATCGCATACAACCAGTCTAGGCCAACGCATTAGTAGTGCTGTGGTTGAGATTGTTTGTGCTGCCCTTTGGTGCTTGAAAGCCACAGTACTGAAGTAAGGGTCATCGCACATCTCTTTCTGTATATCTTTTCATTAGTTATTTTGAAAACCTGTAACCCTCTCCTTTTTCTTCCACCTCCATGGAAGGGTTACAGAATTGCTGTGGTTTGGTGTTGAGTTGCCATTTACTCGCTTTCCAGCCACTCTAAACTGTCATTATGGACAACAACCCAATAGCTAACCATTGTGACCCAACAGTCATTAAACAGCAATGGCCGACATTGCTATCTGCGATGTCCCCTGTGGCGCCTTATGGAAGGTGTAGCTGGGAAACATTGTGACAGCCACACTCCACGCCATTTGTAACCTAAAAGATGCTGCAGGGGCTTCCATATAGTGTCTGAGAAATATGAGAGCCAAGGTTTCTGCCCCATTGGCCAGAAGGAACATTTCCCCCCCCAGACTCGGCAATTAGTTTTCCTCGCTCGTCCCCTATGAAGTGTGATTCTCTCTCGCAGCTGTTTGTCATGTCCGTGTAAAGCATCGCCCTCCATTGCCATGCTCCTGTATGGAAATGCATCACACGGCGAGGTTGTGAGTTCATGGCATGCCTGCAAAAATATGATCTTAGGTAATGCTTTCCCCGCGTTGACGTGTTCAGCTGCCAAGTGTTATGACACCTGAAGCTAGTCCTGCCTGTCCTGACACTCAACAACGGCAGCTCCTTCCAAATCCAGTTGTATCATTTGCATAGAAATTGGTTCCAGAGCTTGAGATGGGCCCTCCCAACACATACGTAAACACAGGCGCTCTCATACCCACGCACATTGGAACACGACACACACGCACACACACAGAGTCCTATAGGGAGTGTGTTTCTCTGAGGCCCAATCACTGTGGAACAATAAGCACTCCTTATGGAGCTGAAAGGGAGGACACGATGAGAAATGGATCTTGGACAATGCTTGATGTTTACCAAAGAGCGAGTGGCAGCGAGAGAGAATTTAACACGTAGAAATCCTCTTCACCACACTCTCTATTTACATGTCTCTTAGTTTACATACCTTTGGTCGTCCAAATTTCATTTCTGCTGCAGGTTCATATTCATCTGTTGATAGTACTATGGAGTTCTCCCAAGTTTGTGGCATTTTAAAGGGAAATTTCCTGTTTCTGGGGGCATCCAGGTAGCATAGCGGGCTGTTCCGTTGCCTACCAACATGGGGATCGCCGGTTCGAATCCCCATGTTACTCCGGCTTGGTCGGGCGTCCCTGCAGACACAATTGGCCGTGTCTGCGAATGGGAAGCCGGATGTGGGTATGTGTCCTGGTCGCTGCACTAGCGTCTCCTCTGGTCGGTCTGGGCGCCTGTTCGGGGGGAGGAGGAACTAGGGGGGGGATAGTGTGACCCTCCCACGCGCTACATCCCCCTGGCGAAATTCCTCACTGTCAGGTGAAAAGAAGCAGCTGGCAACTCCACATGTATGGGAGGAGGCATGTGGTAGTCTGCAGCCCTCCCCGGATCGGCAGAGGGGGTGGAGCAGAGACTGGGACGGCTCGGAAGAGTGGGGTGACTGGACAGATACAATTGGGGAGAAAAAAGGGGGGGAATCCAAAAAAAAAATCTAATTTCTGCTTCATGAGTGTAAAGACTGCATCGTGACAGGAAAGGATGAAGAGAGAGGGGGATATAAATGACCTTTGTCAGTCATCAAGGACCCCATAGCGCCTCTGAGAGCACATGTCTAGTACAAACATGAAAAGTGACGTTTCTAGTGCAGAGCCAAGTTATTGTGCAAAGTTAAAGTTTGCTGTTAAGAGTACAGACACACTTTTTTTTTGTGTGCTTTGTCTCAAACGAGACAGAATAACCCTGGTGGTACTTCATGTGTGGATTTATTGATATATGCCAGCATTATATGTGGCTCACTGCTTTTTCCGGTGGTTGAGCTCTTCAGCTAATACATATCACTGGATGTATTATCAGGTTAGGACCTTGGTTTGACTCCATACCCACTTTGTCTAATTCGGTTATACATATTTACCACCCTTGGTCACCCCCACCACCTCACCCTGTTCACTGCCGCTCTTCGCTCTGTTCTTTGCAAAGTGTTGTGGTATTTAAAAAATTGACAAACCTCAAACTGTGACACCTAAAGCAAAAATCTACTCATAGCATTTTCATCATGCCTTCTAACGCTGGCTGCACTCATTTGTCATTTGTGATTCTAATTTCATATATGTACACACACACTCATTGGGTGGCTGGTGTGTCATCTATCACAAGCCATTTTTTTAAGCCTACCATAAATTTTCCCCCTCGCTTCCTCCTATTCACTCAGGAATAAAAAGGTGGTCTGGGGAACCCGGGTTGAGGCAAAGCTTCTAAATGTCAAAGGTTGACAGCTAAATTGATGCTTCGGCCCACACAGCAGGGGGGTCTGGAGAAATGTAGCGGGGGGAAATGGCATTGTGACGCTCAGCTGAAGTGACAGCCAGCACAGCAGGCATCATGAGCTAATGCTAGCCTGCCTGACGCAGGTGTCTGTGATGGCCTTGAACTTAACAGAGCACCGCTCAGTCCCGTCTGCTGTGTCTGTGAGCCAGGGCTTAACCATGATGGATGCTTTGCCATGTCACAGTCGAGTTGGGCTACAAGTTGGGGGGGCGGGGAAGAAATGGAAAGTTCTCCTCTTGCTGTTTGAATGTCACATATGGGTTTTGGGATAACAGGGAGATTGTGTTAAACTGCCATCGTAAAAATTCTTGTCTCCTTTACTCTGAGATAAGTGCACAAGGAGCAGAAATTCTCACCATGTCGGAGAACTTCAAAAATGTCTTAATGGGGGAAAAAAACCACCTCGTTTTATGGAAAGTCAACCCGCTCAAGTAACTGTATGGCACGTTATCTGTCAAGGGTAGTTTACCGTTAAGGTCAGAGAGAGGTGATCATACCTGAGATAAAACGGCTATAGCTTTGAGGGCTGATGTCTAAATTGTTAGGCCAACAGCAAGGCGGGGTGAATGTGATCCCGCCATTTGATAAGCAATAAAACATTTCTGTATGCCACGCACAAACACTTCAACCAGAGCTTTACTTCGGCTCTTTAATGACTTATGTTGGCTTTTCAAATAGCTACTCATTTGTGACCTAGAAAAGGTGCAGGGTACCAATTTATTCAGGGAAATGTTCACATAAACATCCTCGTGGTAATGACTTTCTGTTGAAAAAAGTCACACCATTGCTTGTTGAACTGCCATACTGTTTCTCTTGACTTTAACATGACTTAATCCTCTTGGCCCCTGTGGGAGGATAGGGTGTCCACCATCGATCTCCACCTCACTCTCTTCTGCACAGTGGCCTTTGCTTCATGCCAGGAGGTATTTAGCTCCCCAAACGAGGACCATCTCCAGTTGATTTTTGGTCTTCTTGGCTTCCTCTTTTGTTGTGGGTTGTAGTCTAGTGTTGTAATCTAGTATATTAGTTGGAGTTGGAGTCTAGTGTTGTAGTTGTAGTCTAGTTGTAGTTATAGTCTAGCATACTGGTGTAATTGTAGCCTAGTGTTGTAGTTGTAGTCTAGTTGTAGTTGTAGTCTAGCATCCTAGATGTAGTTGTAGTCTTGTATACTAGTTGTCGTTGTAGTCTGGTATACTGGTTGTAGTTGTAGTCGGGTATACTAGTTTTGTGCGGATCATACTTTTAAGTAATGTAGCAAAACAGTTAAGTGGACAAAATGAACATTCGAGGGCACAGAATGATGATAAGTATCGCAAATTCAACATTTCATGACACAAAAGTAGAAGTGCTGGCTTGGTAATGGATTTACAAGTGTCGTAGCACAAAAGGCATTCTGCCTAGGAAAAAAGGTCCGTTATACTTGGCGCCCCATAGTCTCTAGAGCCTGTCTCCTGAGTATATGTCCGACCCCTCTCCGTTTTCGTCTTTTGACTCGGTGGGTGGTTTGTTCCTGATTAGTCAGTTTCCACCAGTTGACAGTTGTTATTTCACTGCATGGTAGCAGAGAAAGCCATTTCTCCGCTACTACACAACATGATGAAATTATTTAATGACTTGACTGCCCCTGAAATAAGGACAGGATCAAAAAAAAAGATTTATAAAGCTTTTGCTGAGGTGTTATCCTCCTGGTTTGTTCGGAGTTCATGTGAGGTGCTTGTGTACCCATAATTTGACAGTATACATTATAGGAATTACAGAATAACATACCGAATAAGTTTTGCAGTTAATTGTTGATTTCTTTTTTGTTTTTTTTGTGTGTGTGCGAGATATAGCATTTCCTTAGCACATAAATATACTCGACTCTTGCTATTCCTCTTTACCGTATAGACTGGGTGAGGCCAGACATAATCATCAAGATACAGACATCCTGTCCTTAAACCCTTTTGAATGAAGACCGCTGGATCACTGGCAGTTTCCTGAGGAGGTTTTAAGAGCAGCGAAAAGCTGTGAAAATGGACCAGAAGCTACTGCTTTATTGGTCATACAATTTGGCTTTGAAAACTCAGCAGTGCCGTTAAAATGGCTCTTGATTGATGCATGTTAGCTATAAAAGCCCAAAATGGGGGTGGGGGGTGGGGGTTTTGCCCTGGTTAATTTCACAAGTGGACTCCTATAAAGAAGAAAGACTGTACTTGCATGCCGAAATTGTTTGGCTACTCCAATGGCGAGAGTGAAATTAACTAAATGGGCTCCTTAATAAATGAGCCTGAGGAGGAATCTACTCTTTCGTTCAGCACTAAATAGTCATCTGAAGTGCAGCTTACCGAATGCTGTTGACTCAGAAGAACAGACCTTCAGTGTGATTCTGAATGGCTCTCAAAGAAGTTTTCTGACCATCAAGACTGAGGAGGCGGCAGATTTATATGGCCTAGCTAGACGTGTTTGGTGCTCTTACATGAGTCGGACACAGCAAAGAGTACCGGATCAACCGCTACCACTGAAAGGTTTCCTGGTGTGTGCAAAATTCTCACAGTGTGGGGCGTCTGGCTGGCTGGGCGGTCTATTCCATTGCCTACATCGCCAGCTTGGTCGGGTGTCCCTACAGACGCAATTGGCCATGTCTGCGGGCGGGAAGCCGGATATGGGTATGTGTCCTGGTCGGTCAGGGTGCCTGTTCAGGGGGGAGGGGGAACTGGGGGGAATAGCGTGATCCTCCCACACGCTACGTCCCCCTGGCGAAACTCCTCACTGTCAGGTGAAAAGAAGCGGCTGGCGACTCCACATGTGGTAGTCTGCAGCCCTCCCCGGATCGGCAGAGGGGGTGGAGCAACAACCGGGACGGCTTGGAAGAGTGGGGTAATTGGCCGGGTACAATTGGGGAGAACAAGGGGGGAAAATAAAAAAATAAAAAGTTTTTTCATGCTGTGTGTGTGACGACAGGCTAATAATCCGGCCCTAGGATAGACCAAATGTTCTGCTCCATCAGCTACTGGTTACTGGTGCACTTACTTCTTTTCGACTGTGACGACACTTGAGTGTTGACAAAAGACGGGGCAAGCTTTTAAAGAGCGCTCCTCCCATGAAGTCCTGCAGTACAGTGAAGTGACTTAGCATTGTTATCGCTTAGCAATGTTAGCATGGCTAATATGAGGCTTGTGCCGAGCTTTGACACCTATGGCCTTGCATGGCCCCTTAAATTTTACAGCCTATGTACAGCAAAGCGTATCATAGTTAGAGGTTAACAGAGGTTCCTTATAAAAATGGATGGTTTCCAAATTTGCAGAGAAAGCCATCTCATGCTCCTCCCCACACTAGCCAGGATGTCAACATCACTGAGATTACAGATGTAGACTCGCTGGGCAGGGAAGGGGACAGCTGAGCTCAGGCTTAAGTCCCACAGGCAGTATTCAGCATTCGTGTCTTTGACCCAAAACCACCTGCTTACACAGTACTGCCTCATTTCAATACTAATGCGCTGTTGTGGGGCATTTTTAAAGTGTTGCTTCTATTTATTATGAGTGAGATTACCTGAGAGGTGCCGGTTAATCCTATAGATCCCTGCAGAGCAGCTTTGCACCAAGAGGTCATGGAGATAGTGCATAAATAGACTCTGCTTCCCTTATTATTCTAAATAGTTGTCCATGGGGGCTCTGTTTTTTTCTTCTTCACTTTTTTTACGCCCCAGATGTGGCAATAAAGAGTTAGTTAAGGGCCATTTTCTTTACTTAGCCACAGTCTCAGTCAAACAAGATCTATTGATTCTACTTCCATTGCTTATTTATTATTCATTTTCTTACATGTTGGCTTCCGTATCTTATAATAAGCTACCTCGAGACCTTTACACTCCATGCTCTGTGGTTGGCGGGAGGACCTCAAAGCCTGAGACAAATCAGAGCCTGAGTTCAAAAAAAAAAAAGAGAACTGCCTGCTTTACCTGGTAGTATGAACAGTAAATCACTTTCACGGCAGTCAGTGATGGTGTAAAGATAAATTAAATACACCTCTAATCTCATATCTATACCTGTAAAGAGTCTTCCGTCTTCATGTTTGACATATTTTGCACTGTGTATCTGCTGACAAGCACAATAAGCAGCTGCAGTAGGTGTAATCTGCCGCACTGCTTTCAGATGTCCAGCCGCCTCACATTTGCAAATGGCAAGAGGTGATGCCAGGCACCTGGGACTTGCTAAGAGACACACAGAGTGAAATATGTGTCTTGGAAATGGAGGAACAACCTCAATCTGACTCTCTCTCTCTCTCTCTCTCTCTCTCTCTCTCTCTCTCTCTCTCTCTCTCTCTCTCTCTCTCATCACCGAGCTGAGAGTTCCTCCATCTGCCTCCTCCTCTCACTTGACATGCTTCATATCAGACTTTGGATCCCGTGAAGAGGGCCAAGTCTTTTTTTTAATAACCACAGTCCCCTCTCAGCGCTTCAGAGGCCGCTGGTATAGCCAGGAGAACCCAGGCTGGAGATACATACTAATCAGTTCATGAGTACATGCTTGACAAATGATCCCCCGTCCCTGGTTTGACCTCGCTTTGGAGGAAGGACGACAAAGGAAAAGCCAGAGAGAGGCATGGTGTGTACTCTGCAGCAGCATGATGCTTTCAAGGCTTTCAGCGGTGATCCCTTTTACACATGTTAAACACTGACGCATATGGGAAACACACAGTAGTCCAAACAAGGGGAGAAGTGGGGAGCGGGTCGTCGGCGACACACTGCGTGCTGAGGGCAAGTTCACCAAGTGTTCATCTCACCGTCTCTGCACAGCTGTTGATGCGCCACTGCTGAGCTGCGCCCTTCTTCAGTCGATTACACCAACACTGACATCTAGTGGCCAGATGATGTATGAACCACCACATTGCGGCTATGGCCGCTTAATGGTCAAAACACAGACACAGACAGATGGCCTTGTGTCTGCCAGTTAGTTCTGCCACCATCCATTCTCGTGTTGTGCAGATGACATAATTTAGCTTTTCCTCATATTTTGATCTCATTCAGCCGTACGGTACATGGCGGAAATCTTATTCAGGTGTGCGCTGTGTAAATAGGCTGTGTGAAATGAAGAACCATCTTCTCTTCTAGGCTTATTAGGGTGGCGCTAGTGTTACTCAGAGGGAAAAGAAGGGGCATTGTTTCGGGGAAAGCCAAGACATGGCAGTGACATGACGTCAGGGACCTACTATGCTACTGGAAGCTTCTTTCACAGACACCCCTCACATCACTGTGCCTGACGTCTGCATGTGATGTGCGACCTGGAGAGAGCAGTGGACACGCCTTTCATCATATCTGTTTCAGCACTATGGAAAGGGAGCAGAGGTCTAATTATCATCAGTTATGTGTTATTACACAGGAAATAAAGAAGTACAATGAATTACATGATAATTCCTCGTAGGTAACAGAGGGGTGTTCAAAACACAGCAAAGCAAAAGGCGAATTTGGCACAAAATAGGCAGATTTACTGTAGTTTCAAAGTTCTTAGGCCTGATCCTGCAGTCTTCAGTAACATGTTGGAATTAATCCGTTACCAGAAAGAAAAAAAAACACCTACAGTCACGGTCATTGTTTGAACAGGCTGTTGGGCACTTATCTAGAGCCGCTGGGGATAATGCCCCCTGGACACTCTGTCGAAAGTCATGGAGGAACGAACAAGTTCACTCGCCGACACTCGCTGAAGGCAGAACGGAGGAAAAGCTAATATTGTCTTTGTCCATCTCTAACATCCCAAGGAGGCATTTGTTTAAATACCTGCAATTGAGGAGTTTTATCTCTTCTATGCAAAACCGGTCATTGGTAATTCCTGCACTTTCATCCTTAGAAGAAATTATTACCAAGAATTGCAATAGTAGTGTTTTGATTTGGCTTGCGTCTGGCTCTAATGAGACCTCAGTATCCAAACTTGATTCATGGAGATTTAAACGAGGACATTTCAAATAATAATTGGGACATGGCCTGTGAGGAGGGTCAGACACAAATAGCCAACACTAATTCAAAGCTACTTAAATGCAATTAGTTGATGCAGACTTATGTAACCCCCGTCAAATTGAATAAATATAATGGTAATTTATCTGACATTTGTTTTAAAGTAATGAGGCTCAAGGAACATTCATACCATTCATACATTGTATTTGGGAGTGTGACCAAATTAAGAAATTCTGGAGGGAATTGGGCGGCACGGTGGCACAGTGGTTAGCATAGTCACCTCACAGCAAGAAGGTCCTGGGTTCGAGCCCCAGGCTAGTCCAACCTTGGGGGTCGTCCTGGGTCGTCCTCTGTGTGGAGTTTGCATGTTCTCTCCGTGTCTGCGTGGGTTTCCTCCGGGTGCTCCAGTTTCCTCCCAGAGTCCTAAGACATGTAGGTCAGGTGGATCGGCCATGCTGAATTGTCCCTAGGTATGTGTGTGTGGGCCCTGTGACGAACTGGCGGCCTGTCCAGGGTGTCTCCTCGCCTGCCGCCCAATGGCTGCTGGGCTAGGCTCCAGCATCCCCGCGACCCTGAGTAGGATAAGCGGTTTGGATAATGGATGGAGGGAAGTGACCAATAAAGTCATGACCATTTTGTCCGTGACTATTCCACTAGACTCCAAGATGATATTGCTACACTTGTATCTAACAGATCTCAATTTGAAAACCAAAGAACATAAATTTGATTGATTTTGGTATATTGCAGGCAAAACGAATGATAGCTTTTAACTAGAAGGAAACAGTGGCACCTACAATTGGGTCTTGTAACAAAAATGTGGCTCAATATAGTATGTCAATGGAGAGAATAGCAGACCGTGATAAACAAATTGGTGTTTATGAAGGAATCTGGAAACCGTTCAATGATTTTATAAAAATGAGGAGCTATAAGAGAAAACTCAGGACAGAAGGGGATGGAGACATGTTTTTAAAATGTTCTGCAATGGTGCAACTTTTTGTTTATTTATATCCTTACTTTGTTTGAGGTGCCATTGAATTGTATGACGGATATTGTCATGTGCTTTATACTGACTTTGGCTCTAAATAACGGAAACTTATTTAAAACGACTTTCCACCCATTAAATGCATAAATATATTTGAAATATACCTTTGTATACCACATGTGCAATGTGGTACTACTATACACATACAGTATATACCGTCCATATAGTGTAGCTGTAAAGTAGATATATTTTTTTGTCCCCAAGTCACATGTGTATTTTTATATTCAGTATATTCTTGTGTATTTAAGTTCATTATTTAATATTATTTATTTTAATGTATTATTTATTTAACTTTTTTTTTTAACCAATTTTAACCCCTCAATTCAGTTGTGCACATTAAAAGTGGCACTAATTTTCAGGGGTTTTTTCTTCTTCTACAGATTGCTCCAAAAATATTACATAGTCAGGCTCAAATCTAATTTGAACAGAAATGGGTCCATCATATCTACCCGGCCATCTTGGTCCATCATGTTGCTGGCGTCACGGAGGTTACGGACAGCTGCTTCTCTGTCCAGTGAGGCCATAGAAAGAATTTGAGGTAGAATGACTTTATCTCCCAGGTTCTTTGTACAGCAACACCAAGATACCACCATAGCACTACTTATAAAGGGATGTTTCGCCTACAGCAAGAAAAGAAATAACTCATGCATTTCTACTACGCTGTACATTTACCAGGAGGAATATTTTGTTTATTTTTAATAGTGCTGCCGCTGATTTATAACAAGAGGCTTTGAATGTGTAATTATGGCACACACAAACTTTGCATATGCAACACTATCTAAATTTAGACTTGTCACTGGTACAAAATTATTTTTCCAGCCATTTTCTACCAGTCAAACAGCTGCAGATGAACAGAAGGAAGTGCTAAACATTTCAGGTAAGGTACAACATTGCATATCACATCCCCCCCCTCAGAGCTGAGAAGAACCCTTTCGTCTGTGGCCGTCCTCTCTGCCAGTGGGTCCTCATTCTGGAAGACGCCAGTAAAGCAATTGTACTTACATCATGCCAGATTGTCTCCTGATTGATGTAAGAGGTGGAGGCAACAAACTGCAAAATTATGCACTGCATCATTCACCAGCAGGCACTCTGCAGCAAATGCTTGAACTTTGACAGCGTTATGACTGTTGTGGTGAAATGCATTAATTGCATCAGGTCAAGAGGTTAACAACCCCATCAGTTCTATGCGTTTCGGAAGGAAATAGATGCAACATATGGGGATGTGTTGTACTTCACAGAAGTGCGCTGGTTGGTTAGGGGCAGTGTCCTGAAAAGGTTTTTTGAATTGACGGAGGTGATCAGAGAATTCATTCCACAGCAGATCACCCGTTTGCATCTCTTCCTGTCTTCTGCACCCGCATGTCCTCCCTCACCACATCTATAAACCTCCTCTTTGGCCTTCCTCTTCCCCTCTTTCCTGGCAGCTCCATATTCAGCATCCTTCTCCCAGTATAACCAGCATCTCTCCTCCACACATGTCCAAACCATCTCAATCTTGCCTCTCTTGCTTTGTCTCCAAACCGTCCAACCTGAGCTGTCCCTCTAATATACTCGTTCCTAATCCTGGCCTTCTTCGTCACTCCCAGTGAAAATCTTAATGGAAATCATAAAAATGATTTGTTAAA
>NC_079231.1:2915497-3080497 GCF_029633865.1 Lampris incognitus | reverse complement strand
TACTTTTTCTTGCATACAGCCACTTGTCATATGCTTCAAGTATATGCATGGTACTTATCTTTTATTTTTTTCCCCAGGTGCAACACACACTCAGCTCATAGAGGGAGCAGAACAAGCCAGTAAGGGGAGGGTGATGGGGCGATTCTTTCACCTCCACCCTCGCAGGCGGATTAGCCTAGTTCCCTGGCTGGCACGCTGGATCCGCAAGGGAGCAGTACCAGTGGCCACCATGAACATGCAGCTGGCAGTGCCCAAGGGAGAGGAAGTACCAGACGCCTGGCACCATCAGCTCATTTTTGGGGTTACCCCCAATGCAATTTTCATGGCCAACCCGTTGGATGAAGGTGAGGCACGCTGATTGATGTTTGACCAGCACAAATGTGTTTTACATGGGTGTGTGTCTGTGTGGGTTAGATAAGGTAGAGCCAGTGTTCAACCTTTATAATTAAGCCTGCCATCAATGAATTTCAGCTTTTATTTGTTTTTATTTATTTTTATTTCAATGTGCATTCGTTTTCATGTATTTTTCTTCTCAGTAAGTGAGAGGGAGTTGCATACACGACTCTGCAGTGAATCCGTGCTGCTGATTCGCAGGGAGGATGTGCTGCAGAGATGGATGCCTGATTGCTGTCTGTCCAGCCTATCAGAGGGCCGATCCGACCCCCGCTGGAAGGCCCTGGATGTTGAGGGTGAGCAATGCTTTGTGCTCGCTCTTTGTGTGTGTGTGTGTGTGTGTGTGTGTGTGTTTGTGTGTGTGTGTGTCTCTCTCTCTCTCTCTCTGTCTCTCTCATCTATCTATCTATCTACAGTCACCCACAATCAAATTCCTCATCTTAATTTCCTTATTTATCTTCTTCTTTTCTCCCTTCCTTCTAATCAGGCCAGGTGAATCAGATGGTCCTGGAAGAGGATCAAGAACATAAGCCCAAGTTAACACATATAGTGATCCCTGCAGCCTACAGTTCGGGAATCACGCTCTTTGCAATTAGAGACTCAGATTTAGGAAGGGAGCTCCTCAGCTCCTCTGAACTCCCTTCGTGGTGAATCGGTGACCACAACCGGACACAGTTTCACACATCTGCTGTGAGACGATGCATGTGTTTTGGTTTATAGTGGCTACAGCAGGAGCGTACCATGGGGTTTCATCTTGGGAAAATAAGACTATCTGGGCCTTATTTATGATAATTTATTTCGATTTTATCCTCAACCTAATCATAAGGTTGCATCTCTCAAAATGTTTACATGCATACTTCATAACATAAATAATATTTTGAATGACGTGCTTTTAAAATACCAACCCGGCTGTGTGGCTGGTAATGCTCTGGATAAAGTACTTTTTTCAAACAAACCAATGTGTCACTGATTTGGGAATTCTGGTTTTGAATTTGATGTTGAATTCTGTCACTGAATTGGGAAACAAAGCTGCACAGGTGTCAAGCATTTGTTGAAGGGGCACGCTCAAAAATATTTCCCTGTGGCAATCACTTATCACATTTTTCTAAGCTTACAAAAATAACTGTAAAAGTGTGCATCTTCAACATTTACACTGTGAACAAACGTATTAGCATCACTGGTATACAATTGCTATATGCTGTGGCTGTCGTAGAAGAGACAAATAAAATGGGGTAAAAGCAACTTTATTGTTGTACAAGTCAACCAAACTCTGTGGCTTTTGCAGGGCCCTTGCATGCCCATTTCCATATGCACAAGGTGGCAGGACTCATTGTAAGGTATGAGAGCGGTGCCTGCTGGCCTGCGTGCCAACTGCCAAGGTGTGGGCATGAGGTTAGGAGGGTGTCATGGAAATGTCACTATTTTGCTAGATTTGTCTCCTTTTAAACTAATAAGTTAACGTCTAAGGGCACAATACAAAATCGCAAAAGTTCGACATGTGTGAAAGTTCTCTTCTGTCAAAGCTGTCGCTGTTTCGTGTGAAGTGCTCGGATCCCACAAACCAGCGTGGTACTCAGCAGCGACACGTGGTGGCAGGCGGCACTACATTTCCCACAATCCCCCGCTGCAGCATGGTCGGGAAGGACACTCCGGGACAGCCGTCGCCTGGGCCTGCTGAGAGTGTCCCGCCCAGGGGTGGAGGTGTCCGCGGTTTCTGACACGGGGTGAAGGTTTTCGCACTTTAGCGTCCCGCGAAATAGTTTGCGAAGTGCGCCAAAGTTGCTCGCGCCGCTTCCGGCTGACCACTCGAGAATCCGGGTGGAGCGATTGAGGCCACGTGGTCCAAACGAAAGTTGCTCGGCGCTCCGCATCGGGCGCAGAGTGGCTCCCTCCTCCCTCCAGCTGTCCGGACGGGACGAGTCGCGTCCGCTCCGAGAACCTGGTCTTCCTCCCCGCTCCGAGAACCTGGTCTTCCTCCCCGCTCCGAGAACCTGGTCTTCCCCGCTCCGAGCCGCAAACACACGAGTGAGTTTAGCCCGATGATGAAACGTAGTGATTTTAGTGTCATGCCACATTTGGTCATGTTGGGGTTTACCTGAGCTTTTCTTCTTCTTGGTCTTCTTCTTCTTCTTCTTGGTCTTCCTCTTCTTGGTCTTCTTCTTCTTCTTGGTCTTCTTCTTCTTCTTCTTGGTCTTCCTCTTCTTGGTCTTCTTCTTCTTCTTCTTGGTCTTCTTCTTGTTCTTGGTCTTTTTTTCTTCTTCTTCTTCTTCTTCTTCTTCTTGGTCTGGGTCTGGCGCTTGTGAACGTAGGATCCTGGGGTCGTGTGTTGTGCTGCACGCTGGAAGCATATTGTGTGGTGGAGAATCCAGTATTCACCATTACTTTGTGTGGAGGTTTTGCTGCAGCGTATTCACCATCCACCCGACAGTGTAATGTAAGTGGAACAAGTCTGGCTTTGATGCCCCCTTTCCCCCCAGCTTGTGCACGTTGCCATCTTTGAATGAGACATTGCAGGACTCCTTTAGTCAACTCTTTTATCCGAGGCACATTGTTGGCCATGTAGGTGACTGACATTCCCAAATCCATTTTCTTGGATTTGGGCTTTTGCTTGCAGTTTGCAACTCGTGCATCCCTTTTAAATTCGTTACCCTCGCACGTGAGTCACATGGATGAGTGATTCCAATTAATGCCAGCGAGGGAGGGGAGGTAATTGCTGAAACACTCTGCCCTTTGTTTCTTCCCCTTCACTGCTCAGGGCAGATGGGCTGATATGGCTCTGCTGACCGACGTGTTATTGCCCAACTCTCAGACTTAGTGTGTTGAGCATTAGAACTGAGGATGGTTTGAACTCTGACCTCAGTTTGTTTGAGTGGTTGGGGGTTTACCCTAATCTTGCAAAGGCTTAGTTAAGAAGGCGCTCAATGTTTGCTTGAACCCGTTGCACGACCTTTATCAAACTTTTATCAAACATTGGCTTGTGTCAAGGGAGGGAGAGAGAGAGAGAGAAAAGAAGATAACCTTAGTGCAAAATGCATGTTGGAATCGTTGCATTGTTTGTTGTTTTGTTTTTTAATCATTTTTCTGTTGAAACAAAATATCAAATCCCTTTGGCCATGACAGTGCATCACAGACTTGTAAACAAAACGCTTCAAAATCCCAAATGTTAACAGAATCCTGAGCATGCCTGCTTGCAAGAGCCACTAATCTGTTAAAACAAGACCCAGCTGCTAGACAGGCCATGAGATGCAGTTTATCTTAACCCGATTAATGGCTATTTTCCATGCAAATGAGATCCTTTTAGTCGCTTGAGATTTGGTCTTGCATGGTGTAACCAGCGTTTTCCTTCCTATCTGCATTGGTTCTTGAACGTGTGGCATGACACAATAATTTAAGACCCTAGGCCTCAGAAAAGGTCAGCAATTTTTCACAACTAAGCCAGCTCCTTTTTGTTATAGGTCAGTTTTCACATGCAATTAAACTGCTACTTTGTGACCTACTCTGAACTCTGCTCATTAATTCATAGGGATGGCGACAAAGGCCTGAATGCATTGGTTCTCATCTAATCAGTCAGGACTGACTCTTCAATATGTCTGTTACATAGTTGCCATGGCTGAGCGGGTGCTGGTGATTGGCAGCGGTGGGCGGGAACACGCTCTGGCATGGAAGCTGGCCCAGTCGCCAAATGTACAGCAGGTTCTGGTGGCTCCTGGAAATGCAGGCACAGCTAACTGTGGGAAGATCAGCAACTCTGGTAAAAACACGTGTGCACACACATTGACTGTCACTTCTTCCCAAAAGTGGATTTGTGCAAAACCACAACAGGAGGGGTGGGGGGGGGGCAGAGTTTCCCAAGACTGACATTTCAAAAAAATTACCATTTTGAATACCAGTCATTGTTGTATAAGATGCGAGCTTAGCATGGGCATCTGGGTATTGTAATGGTCTATTCCGTTGCCTACCAACATGGGGATCGCTGGTTCGAATCCCGTGTAACCTCCAGCTTGGTCGGGTGTCCCTACAGACACTGTTGGCCGTGTCTACGGGTGGGAAGCCGGATGTGGGTATGTGTCCTGGTTGCTGCACTAGTGCCTCCTCTGGTTGGTCAGGGCACCTGTTCGGCGGGGAGGGGGAACTGGGGGGTCACATGATCCTCCCACGCGCTACATCCTCCTGGTGAAACTCTTCACTGTCAGGTAAAAAGAAGCGGCTGGCGACTCCACATGTATGGGAGGAGGCATGTGGTAGTCTGCAGCCCTCCCCGGATCGGCAGAGGGGGTGGAGCAGCGACCGGGCCGGCTCAGAAGAGCGGGGTAATTGGCTGGATACAGTGGGGGTGGGGGAGTGAAGATTTTATGAAAGGTATCCTTAAATCATAAAACCCTGCAAGTTGTACTGTTTTTCTAGATTAAGACCAATACAACATGGCTTTCTCTGCTGATGAAATCACTTGAACTAAGTGGTTATCCCTCAGGTCTGTTTAAATATATGAGAATGGTACGATCACCTCAGCGTTATACTGAGAATTTTCAAGTGTTCATGATTAGGTATCAGTGGGTAAAAACAAACGTTGCAGCATTCACTTTGTTCAAATGGAAACAACAGCAGCTTGCAGGGCTTTTCCCCCCCAGATTCTTAATTCAAGCAGTATTAACTCTCTCGTTCTCTCTGGCTCTCTGCTTTCCCTTGGTCAGAGGTCTCAGTGAGTAACCACACCATCTTGGCTCAGTTCTGCAAGGATCACAATGTGGGACTTGTTGTGGTCGGACCCGAGGTGCCCCTGGCCGCAGGTAAGCGTTCTCCTGTTGAGCCCTCATTGCGTTTGGGCGATGAGGGGTCAGTAGCTTAAAGAGATCGACAAATGTCTCTTTATGTTTCGATTTAGTCTCTATTAACTTGCTGATCCAGTCAAAACTAGCACTGCATAATACATTGCCTACTTTTCCCCCCATCTGTCTCGTCTAGGTATTGTGGATGACCTCACGGCTGCGGGGGTGCTGTGTTTCGGCCCCACAGCCAAAGCAGCTCAGCTCGAGGGCAGCAAGAGTTTTTCCAAGGCCTTCATGGAACGTCATGGCATCCCCACTGCCCGCTGGGGCTCCTTCACCGACCCCCAGGAGGCCTGCAAATACATACGCACGTCAGTAAAGTAGTTGATGAATGCTAATTAGGGTTTTAACCTTGGAGAAGGGTGTGGGCGCAGCAGGTTGAATTTGGCCCCAAGTTAATCAATGGAAAATGTGAAATTATATCAAGGATGTTTGTTTTTTCCTGAATCATGATGCACCACAGGACAAAAAACATATCTGTTTTTGTTGAGCCATCACTACTAAATACGCCAGAGATTAGGTCTGTACCTTACTCTATCTTGTATTCCAGCAAGTATAAAGGAGGCTGACATTTCACTCCCTACCATGTTTACATAAAACTATGCATAATCAGAAACACTTTATTTGTCGTTTCATTTCATGCACTTGTGCACATGAAATGACATGAAACGTCATCTCCCCCAGCCCACAATAGTGCAACACAAAGACAAAAATATATCCAAGAACATATATATCCAAACTTAACATATATATCTAGACTAAAAAAAAAAAATATCGCTGTCCAGGAGAAAGAACGCCAGCCAGGATGACTGCCGGTCTGCATGGGCTAGCAGTTAGCTTAGCCTGTCCCCCTTCCACGTCCTGCCAGACCACCCTCGGCGTTTCCTCTTTGGGCACAGCTCCAGGCAGGGCCGTGATCCCTGGACCTACAGCACGGAGATAAAAGCAGTAGTTTAAAATCTGGCTCTTGGACACCTCACTGCTGGTTTTCATTTCTAAAGCCATCTATCTAATCAGGGATTTTTAGATCTGCTGTGGCAGGAACAAGTAACTAAACAAATAGCTTGCTTGCAGAGTAGAAAAACAGCAGTACTATGAGTCTCAGAGTTGCAACTACTTGCACATGAGGTAATGTGCATGCATGTGTGTGTGTGTGTGGGGGGGGGGGTATAAGGGCGGCAACTCATGACCTGCATTACACTCTTTTAATCAATGACACCTTAACACTCATCGATCCAGTTAACAGAAAACCTGATTGCATTGGATGACATAATTTCTTACCTTTCTTACCTGATGACATAATTTCTTACCTACGGGCGTTGGTAAACATCGGGACACAAAGAGCCATGGACATCTATAGCTCTGACAACGACTCCAAGAGGATAAATTCTGAGTCTCATCACCAGCCAGTCAGACTAGCTTGGTCTAGTCAGAAAGGCACGAACTGAGGAAGCCCCTTGGATGAGAGGCGAAACGTCTTCACGGATATATACCAAGTCCTGTTGCACTTGATTCAACTCCTTTGGATAACCGTGACCTGGATGAATGAGAACATTCACAGACAATTTCCTACCTGATCTATTTGAAAAGGGTTAATCCCATTATGCTGAAAGCTTCCCAGCTTTCCTGGAAGACAGACCTCAGACTTGTTGCCAGTTGTGGAAGTTATGAAACAAATTGCAGAATTTATATGGTGTATTCCAGTTACAGCAAGTATGGAAATTTAAGTTGACCCATGAGGTATCAGTGGGTTGTACAAATCTGCCATTTTGTAGGAAATGTTTGCAGAAGTTAATATCTCCTGGGGTACATGTATATCTTTCTAATTTATCACTTAGCTTATAATTATTGACTATATACATAACATATCTTTTTGTGAATGAACTGAATTAAACACGACTTTCTTTAAAAAGAGATGTAAATGGATCATCATGACCGTTGAAAAATCCTTAACAGTTCATCTAACCTGGGACCGAACAGCGCCATTATTTTGACAGTTTATTCATACAGGGTCTAATCTCAGTTATATGCAGTTACAGCCTTGCATGCATATGATAACTTATATATGCATTACAGTCTTGGCTGAACAACAGATGTTAAGCTCAGTCACATCTGCTGCAGACTGCTGCAGGTCCAATGAAAAGTAGAAAAGAGCAAATCATATAAAGGTGTTCTGGACTTGACCTTTGTTATCTGTTGTGTTTTGCCATCAGGGCCAGCATCCAGGCCTTGGTGGTGAAGGCCAGTGGTCTTGCCGCAGGAAAGGGAGTCATTGTGGCCAAGGACCAGGAAGAGGCCTGTCAAGCAGTGATGGACATCATGAAGGTGCCAGACTATGAGATGCCTCTCTGTTGTAGTAGTTGAAGTATGGACAATTCCTCTCTGCAACCGGTGTGGCTTAGCTGAATATTGTCTTGAAGTTGATGTCTTAATATTTTTAACTGAAGGGTTATTAGGGTTGTGTGTGTATGTTTGGAGGGATAACTTGTTGTTCGGTGCTTTATATTTTTGAAAAAGGTGGGCCAGTGGTTAGCGCTGTCGCCTCACTGCAAGAAAGTCCTGGGTTTGAACCCCGGAGTTGTCCAACCTTTTTTTTTGGGGGGGGGGGGGTCGTCCTTTGTGTGGAGTTTGCATGTTCTCCCCGTGTCTGCGGTGGGTTTTCTCCGGATGCTCCGGTTTCCCCCACCATCGAAAAGACATGCATGTTAGGGTTAGTACTCCTGTCTGTGCCCCTGAGCAAGGCATTGCAAGACGAACTGGAGTTTCCCCAGGTGCTGCACAGCAGCTGCCCACTGTTCCTAGACACAGCTAGGATGGGTTACATGCAGAGGAAGAATTGCCCCACAGGGATTAATAAAGTATTAAAAAAAAACATTCTCACATTTACATTGGCCTTTATATTCATTTAAGGACAGGTTGATGGAGCGTGCATGACCTCTTTTTCCAGACTTTTCTGCTACTTCTTGCCCTGAAATCTCATTGAAGTTCGTAAATTCCGTGTTCTATTTAGTTTTACGTTTTCAAATATTGAGGATGTCTTTTTAATTTGAAATTCTTTCATTTGTCAATTGCTTCCCCTCCAGAAAATTCATTCTTCAATAGCCCAACAGTCTCTCCCCCTCTCCTTAAGTCGCCACTTCAATTTGGTGGTGGTTTTTGTGATCGTCAGCAGAATTATGTCTGTCTGGCTCTCAGAAGTTGGTTCGTGCGAGAAATGCATTTTCGCTGAATCTATTTCCTACAGCCTTTCAAACCACCCTGAGGAATTTTGAAAGACGGCTTTGTGACCTGTTGATGGGGAAGATGGTCATCATTTTGAAGGATAATTTGTCTCTCTTTACTGTTTGTCACAGGAAAAAGCCTTTGGATCTGCCGGGGAGACCGTAGTTGTGGAGGAGCTTCTGGAGGGAGAGGAAGTGTCTGTGAGTTAGACCTGTGCCTCATAGAATCACACCCGTTCCATTTCCACAAAACATAAACTATTTGCACACAACTTTATCTAAAAAATTAAAAGTATGGCACAATCGGGGCGTCCGGGTGGCGTGGCAGTCTATTCCGTTGCCTACATACACGAGGATTGCCGGTTTGAATCCCCACCTTCGGCTTGCTCTGGTGTCCCTACAGACACAATTGGCTGTGTCTACGGGTGGGAAGCCGGATGTGGGTATGTGTCCTGGTCACTGCACTAGCGCCTCCTCTGGTCGGTCGAGGCGCCTGTTCAGCGGGGAGGGGGAACTGGGGGGAATAGCATGTCCTCTCACACGCTACGTCCCCCTGGTGAAACTCCTCACTGTCAGGTGAAAAGAAGCAGCTGGTGACTCCACATGTATGGGAGGAGGCATGTGGTAGTCTGCAGCCCTCCCCGGATCGGCAGAGGGGGTGGAGCAGTGACCGGGACGGCTCGGAAGAGTGGGGTAATTGGCTGGATACAACAGGGGGAAAGGGGGAAAAATCCACAAAAAAAATATGGCACAATCAACACACACAAGACACAGTAGTGGTCAATCAAGGAATCATTTTGAACGTCTAGTCTTAAATAAAACAATTTTTTTTCAAACCTGTTTTATGCGACGTGTTGTACCTTTATTTCCTTCTGTATTGTTTTCATCTCGCATTCTTGTCCCTGTTGTGGTGCCTTCACGTGTTTCCTGTTTGAATCATGTTTGGCTTTTCTTTGAAGTGCTTTGTAAACTTATTTTACAAAAAGTGATTTGCAAATAAAGTATTGATATCATGTAAGATAAACCTGCGGCTAAAACAGGAAGTCAGACATTGTTGGCAGACATAATGGCAGGATTGTGTAACCCTGAAAAGGGTAAGGGGTGGTTGGCTAGGGGCTGTATAAAACATTACTGTGAAGACTAATGACCAGACGCTCCTCTCCTGTCCCCCCTTTCACAGTGTCTGTGCTTTAGTGACGGCTCCTTGGTGTCTCCGATGCCACCAGCGCAAGATCACAAGCGGCTGCAGGACGGTGACCTGGGCCCCAACACGGGTGGCATGGGGGCGTACTGCCCCACGCCACAGGTACACAGACACATTTGCATGTATTAAGATGTATGAGGTTGTCCGACTGATTTTCACAAACACTCTATCCACACCCACTGTTTTTAAAAAAAAATCTCTATTACATTTTTGCACAGGTTTATACGACAAACAGAACAAAATGTAAACGTGCCTGTGAGTTTTATCTCATGAAAACCAAACCCACCAACCAATAACCCACCCTCAACCCACCCAACTGCACACTAAACTGGAGAAGCAAAACAAGTGGATGAAAAATGTTTTTTGCATGAATATATATATATATATAATACGCACACGTGTATATATACACACACACATACATATATAAAACATATATAAAAGATAATAATCAAAAAATGTATATAAATATATACACGTGTGTGTGTGTGTATATATATATATCCCCACATGCAAACATATACATATATACAAATATATATACATGTAAAATGAAATAGAAAATAGAATTGAAAAAATTAAGAAAGGAGGGGATGGGGGAAGGAGAGAGGAAAATGGAGGGAGCTCAGCTATCCTCAGGGTCAGGCAGAACTGTCAAATTATTTATATTGTCCAAGAGGGGTCTCCATGTTTTATTAAAGGATCTCAGGGAGCCTTTAAGGGAGAATCCTCCTGGTTTTGTGTTGGCTTGAAACAAACTAAAAATTCCCGCAAAGCCTTGGTCCTCAGTGGCGCATGGTTAAACTTCTGCCATATGCATTCCCCGCTGGCCCTGACTTAAGCCACCATCTTAGGCGGCACGATGGCGCAGTGGTTAGCGCTGTCGCCTCACAGCAAGAAGGTCTTGGCTCAGGTCGTCCTCTGTGTGGAGTTTGCATGTTCTCCCCATGCTCCCCGAGTAAATTCCCCACGGGGATCAGTTAAAGTGTCTCAATCTCTGATCTGTCCAGGTGAGTGAGGAGCTTCTGCAGCAAATCAAAGAGTCTGTTCTGCAGAAAACTGTGGACGGAATGAAGGAGGAAGGAGCTCCCTACGTGGGTAAGTTCCCTCCTTCAAAAGCTTCCTCCGTCTTTAGTTTTGTCCAGCACTGTCAAAGTGTGACCCGGCCAACCCGCGAATGAAACACAGCTTGTACCTTTCTCTTTATTCATTCATTTACGTCTCTGCAGGTGTGCTATATGCGGGGCTGATGTTAACCAAGCAAGGGCCAAAGGTCCTCGAGTTCAACTGTCGCTTTGGAGACCCCGAGTGTCAGGTGTGTATGCGTGTATTTTTTTTCTTTTTTGTGTTTGTGGGGGTAAAGGTATCTGATTGTGTGTTCTCTGTCACCTTGTGCCCCTCCAGGTTCTGTTACCCCTGCTGAAGACTGACCTTTATGAGGTGTTGATGAACACCCTGAATGGCAAGCTGTCCTCCAACCCCCCTGCGTGGCACCGGGACAGCTCTGCGGTCACCGTGGTGATGGCCAGTGCTGGCTACCCGGGCTCTTACCAGAAAGGAGTCGAGATCACAGGTGCTGCGCGATGACTGCCAAAACACAACTTGGACTGTACACATTTGATGAGATGATAAAAGCATAGTTTAAAAAAAAAAACTTGTACTTACAAATTTGCATATTTTGATATTTGAAAAACTTGGTAAAGCATGACTTGCTTCAGAAAAAACACAAATCATTAAACCGCAAGAATAGGTTGTTTTGCATTGGATTGATTTGATTTGCAAGTCATTACAACATGTTGGCAGGGAATATTTATCATCACAGGCTCACTAACCGCTCCGTCAATCAGTTAATGAAGTAGTTTATTTCTTTTCCCTCTCCAACATGCTCATTTGAATTCTCATGGTTTTAATAAATGTGCCTCATTTACATTTTGGGCGTCGTGCCGATGATTCTGTCAAACTAGAAACACGTGAGAGCATCCGTCTGTCCTCAGGTCTGTCTCAGGTGCAGGAGATGGGACTGCAGGTTTTCCATGCAGGCACAGCGCTGAAGGAAGGGGGCGTGGTCTCAAGTGGAGGGCGTGTCCTGACGGTCACTGCCGTCAGGTCGTCCCTGGAGACGGCCCTGCAGGCAGCCAATCATGGTGTGGAGGCTGTGGGCTTCCCCAGAGCCGTATACCGTCGCGACATCGGCCACAGGGCCATCGCCCACCTGAACCAGCGCAGGTGTGTGTGATCGTGCAGCAGTGCACGTGTGTATGTGTGTATGTGTGTGTGTGTGTGTGTATGTGTGTATGTGTGTGTGTGTGTGTGTGTGTGTGTGTGTGTGTGTACACACAAACATACAGTAACATTAACCTCTGTTACTGTTTGTGTTCTGTTTAAGTAACTGCATTGTTTTAACACTAGATCGACCATGGCCGCCACTTTGACAGTTTTGTATTTTCAAAGTTTAATAACTTTGTGGGGGGGGGTACAGACCCGCCGCTCCCTGAATGGCCCTAACATTGCATATATTTGAATTAAAATTAGTTTTAGATCAATTACACAAAAAAGAAGTTATTGTAAGATCTACCTAAAATGACCATGACCTGTCAAAATGACCACGCGTAATTTGCGTGTCATGGCGTGCATCATGTCACTATTTATGACGTGTGTTGGTCGCGTCATTTCCTTCGTGAAGTTCATTGCTCTGCCCTAGAAACACCCTAGTGTTCTCCGGTGCAGAGTAATAGTCTAAACCTGATCTCTGATTATTGCCAACATGTCTGGGTACAGATGCACCATGACTACCACCGAGGTGCTGCAGTATTTACAGGCGTTGGACAGCAGCCATTTTAAATTGTTTGAAAAATAGTATTAAAGGGCGCCTGGGTAGCATAGCGGTCTATTCTGTTGCCTACCAATATGGGGGTCGGTGGTTCGAATCCCTGTGTTACCTCCGGCTTGGTTGGGGGTCTCTACCGACACAATTGGCATGTCTGCGGGTGGGAAGCCAGATGTGAAGAGTAGGGTAATTGGCCAAGTAGAGTAAAAAAAAAAGGGGATGGGGTAGTATTAAAGTTGTTAAAATGTTAATTTTGGTGTCAGTTTCCTAACAGACATACTAACATATGCAATGCATTAATATCTCAGCTGGGTATTTATCTTGACAGAATATAGAGTTTAAAAACCGTGGGCGGTCATTTTGACTCACAAGCAAGGATGGGGCGAGGTTCACCACTTTGTGAACAACTGTGTGAGCAAATAGTCCAATAGTTTAAGAACAACGTTTCTCAACATACAACTGCAAGGAATTTAGGGATTTCATCATCTCCAGTCCATAATATCATCACAAGATTCAGAGAATCTGGAGAAATCTCTGCACGTAAGCGGCAAGGCCCAAAACCAACATTGAATGCCCGCGACCTTTGACCCCTCAGGCGGCACTGCGTTCAAAACCGACATCATTCTGTAAAGGATATGACCACGTGGGCTCAGGAGCACTTGGGAAAACCATCGTCAGTTAACACAGTTGGTCGCTACATCTACAAGTGCAAGTTAAAACTCTACCATGCAAAGCCAAAGCCAGATATCAACACCACCCAGAAACACCGCCCGCCGGCTTCTCTGGCCCGAGCTCATCTGAGATGGACTGACGCCAAGTGGACAAGTGTGCTGTGGTCTGACGAGTCCACATTTCACATTGTTTTTGGAAATCATGGACGTCGTGTCCTCCGGGCTAAAGAGGAAGAGGACCATCCAGATTGTTATCAGCCCAAAGTCCAAAAGCCAGCATCTGTGATGGTATGGGGGTGTGTTAGTGCCCCATGGCATCATGGGTAACTTGCACATCTGTGAAGGCACCATTAATGCTGAAAGGTACATACAGGTTTTGGAGCAACATGTGCTGCCATCCAAGCGACGTCTTTTTCAGGGTCGTCCCTGCTTGTTTCAGCAAGACAATGCCAAGCCACATTCTGCAGGTGGTCCACCAGCGGGGCTTCGTAGTAAAAGAGTGCGGGTACTGGACTGGCCTGCCTGCAGTCCAGACCTGTCTCCCATTGATAATGTGTGGCGCATTATGAAGCGCAAAATACCACAACGGAGACCCCGGACTGCTGAGCAACTGAAGTCGAACATCAGCAAGAATGGGGAAGAATTCCACCGACAAAGCTTCAACAAGTAGTGTCCTCAGTTCCCAAACGCTTGTTGAGTGTTGTTAAAAGGAAAGGTGGTGTAACACAGTGGTGAACATGCCCCTGTCCCAGCTTCTTTGGAACGTGCTGCAGGCATCACATTCTAAATGAGTGAATATTTGAAAAAAAAAAAATCCAATAAAGTTTATCAGTTTGAACATTAAATATCTTGTCTTTGTAGTGTATTCAACTGAATATAGGTGGAAAAGGATTTGCAAATCATTGTGTTCTGTTTTTATTTACGTTTTACACAACGTCCCAACTTCATTGGAATTGGGGTTTGTAGATCCTAGCTATGATATCTAGCATGTCATCCAGGAATTTTAAATTTTTTTGTATTGGACTTCTTATGCTACAATACTGTCATTTTGTACAACATGTAGACTTTTCTAATAAACACTAATAACGTTTAATTTCAGATACATGTGTCTTATTTGTTATAGTTGGTTAAGTTACACGATAATGTGAATTTTAAATGTGTACTGTGTTCCCTCCATTGTACACATGGTAGTTATAATACTCAACAAAAACAGTAGAACAACTTCTGGAGACATTTCAAAACATTTTCAGATTTTTATCGATTTGGATTTTTTTGTTTGTTTATGCATTAAAACTTAACAGCTTGATGATGTCATCACCCTAATAAAGAACACTACACTGGTGAGCCTCATAAAAACTACGAGGGATTAAAAGATGGACATCCAGAATGATATTTAACTGTCCTATGCTGTGTGTCTCTGACAGAGGTCTGACCTATAAAGACAGCGGTGTGGATATTGCAGCGGGTAACAAGCTGGTGGATATGATCAAACCTCTGGCCAAGGCGACCTCCCGGGCTGGTAATGTCTCTTTATTTACCACACGCCGATACAAACCCTATCATGTTGTGATCAACGCTGCCGCAGCAGGTGGGGAATTAGAAATCGGTTGTGTCGCCCTCTGAAGTCAATTTGTGTCTCGATGTGCGGTCAGCAATCTGATGCATCGAGACACAAAAGATGGATTTGTTTCGGATCAGCCCTTTTTCAGAAATGATATATGATGCAATTCAACACAGTTTATACAATAGTGCAAGCAATTCCACTTTAATCCTGCTAATGTAATTGTTTTGTTACTGGGTGCAAGAAGAAAATATAATGGGTGCACAGCTACTCAATCCCAGTAACGGGAGAGTGAGAGGAGGACAGTGGTAACATCTCATTAGGAATCTCATTTGTCGGTAGTGAAACATGAAATCTGCAACTTAACAACCCAAGACTGGCCCACAGTTGTGAGCTGTGTTTGGTGGTGCATTGTATAGCCCCTCATCATCCTCAACTTCCTTAAATCGGTGAGAAGGGGCATCCGGGTAGCAAAGCGGGTGGGAAGCCGGATATGGGTATGTGTCCTGGTCAGTCAGGGTGCCTGTTCAGGGGGAGGGGGAACTAGGGGGGATAGTGTGATCCTCCCACGCACTATGTCCCCCTGGGGAAACTCCTCATTGTCAGGTGGTGAGAAGCGGCTGACGACTCCACATGTCTAGTCTGCAGCCCTCCCCGGATCGGCGGGGGGGGTGGAGCTCGGAAGAGTGGGGTAATTGGCCAGCTACAATTGGGGAGAAAAGGGGGGGGGGGTAAAAAAAAAAACAGTGAGGCGAGGAACTGATAGAAATGAGAGGGCAGCCAGTTTGTTTTGGTTGAGCTTCTTTCGTCTTTCTGTAGTAGTTTGAAATTTGCAAAAGTCTGCAGAGCATTTGAATTAATGTTGAATTAAACACTGAATTGATGTTGCCTTTGTATAGAAAAGACATTGTGGATCAGATGACTTCATGCAAACATCAGCCTGTCTGTTTTTATGCTCTGTTCTCCAGGGTGCAATGCCGAGTTGGGAGGCTTTGCCGGGTTGTTTGATCTAAAGGCGGCAGGCTTCGTTGATCCCATCCTGGTGTCTGGGACAGATGGAGTGGGGACAAAACTCAAGGTTGGATCTCAGCATCTGAATCCTCCACTTACTTTGACAGCATGTGGGGGGGAAATTAGCCTGATGGTCCCGAGTATCTTTAGAGCATGTCTGTTAAATAAGATGCTTTGTTGCCTGTGGGATGAACTTCCCCCACATCCAGTCATCTAATATGGAAGCAAACACCATCTGCCACCATCGCTTTCTGTTCATTTCATGTCATTCATTGTTCCGTTTTTTGGATGTTTTCACTTGTCCAACATGTTTTTCAGTTGAAAGTTGCGGTTGCAAAACCCTGGATCTTATCAAAATCAAATGAAGATCTAACAAAACAGTCTAAAGTGGATTTAGTAGTTTGCAGCTCAGTACCGAAAGATAACCATCCTAAAAGAGGCCTGGATAAAAATCAGCATTTACTTCACCAATGTAAAACTGCGTTTGCCAGTTTATAGATAGTTTTGATATGTCCGACAGTCATCAAGAATATAAAGCAATACAAAAGCTTTTATCTACCAGTACCCTGATTTCTTTTTAATTCCTATCTTCAGTGCAGTTCCCCTCATTGGCTCGTGTATGTTTTGTCCATAAAGCACTTCGCAACTGTTAAAAAAAATGCTGCACAAATGGTTATTAGTGTTATTCATGAATATTACTGTCAACTGATCTGCTCCTCTAATAGATTGCCCAGGCCTGTGGGCAGCATGCTGGCCTGGGTCAGGACCTGGTGGCCATGTGTGTGAACGATGTGTTGGCTCAGGGGGCAGAGCCGCTCTTCTTCCTCGACTATTTCTCCTGTGGCAGTTTGGACGTCGGCGTGGCCGCCTCGGTGATCGGTGGCATCGCTGAAGCCTGCCGGATGGCCGGCTGTGCTCTGCTGGGTGAGTAGATTTGAAAACATTTCGCTGCTCATCCAGTTGGTGTCATGTGGGAAATCAGGCTTTGTGATGTTGGGCTATACAAATAAAATTGACTTGACTTGACTTTTACTTAGTGGAGAAGCAGCTCCCCTTGTTAAATGAGGATGTAGTTGAGGACATCCATTCAATAGGCTCCTCTGTGTCCTCCCCATGAAATAAAAGCCTGATTTCCCCACATGGTGTCAGAACTGAGGAAGCCGTGGCGGTCTATTCCGTTGCCTACCAGCACAGGGATCGCCGGATCGAATCTCCTTGTTACCTCCGGCTTGGTCGGGCGTCCCCTACAGACACCATTCACTGTGTCTGTGGGTGGGAAGCCGGATGTGGGTATGTGTCATGGTCACTGCATTAGCGCCTGCTCTGGTCAGTCAGGGTGCCTGTTTGGGGGGGGAGGCTGAGGGGAATAGTGTGATCCTTCCATGCGCTACGTCCCCCTGGCGCAACTCCTCACTGTCAGGTGAAAAGAAATGACTGGCGACTCCACATGTATGGGAGGAGGCATGTGGTAGTCTGCAGCCCTCCCTGGATTGGCAGAGGGCGTGGAGCAGCGACCGGGACGGGTCGGAAGAGAGGGGTAATTGACCGGATACAATTGGGGAGAAAAAGGAGGGAGGATGTGTGTCCTGTTTTCACATTATGGACATCCCCAGAAGTGGCCCAATTTTCTAAAGCCAATTCAGTCCAGCCAGGTCCAATAATGAGACAGGAAGACATTAGCAGCATTGACTATCTGTAATAGTGTTAACGGAGCAATTTGAAAAGTTTTGCATGTGGTACCACCTTCTGTGTGTGTGTGTTCATTCCTGTCTGTCCGTTTGTCAGGTGGAGAAACAGCCGAGATGCCAGGGGTCTACGGTCCGGGGGAGTATGACCTTGCTGGGTTCTGCGTGGGGGCAGTTGAGCGCGGAGCCCTGCTGCCCCGCCTTGGCGACATTACTGAGGGGGACCTGCTGATCGGTGTGGCCTCCTCAGGGGTCCACAGCAACGGCTTCAGCCTGGTCCGGAAGGTCCTGGAGCAAGCCAACCTTTCCTACAGCTCCCCAGCCCCCTTTGGCAAGTCTGGGCAGACCATCGGTAAGACAATACCGAAGCCTGTTTCAGACTGCGGGTGGAGACAGCTTTACATGTCTCAATGGCTCTTCACACAGTTGCTGATGGGGGGAAAAGTTTATTTAAAAATTTTTTTTTAAAAAAAAGGCCTAATATCTCATGAAGCTGAGTTTTCTATGCTCCTGTTGGTCATTTTCATCAGATGCTTTATTTAGTAAGCTCTGCTCATGGTAGGATATGATGTGTAGTACTTGTGGTGTTGTTAAACTGGGATTATTTTGGGTAGCTGTTTAATCCAGTTTTACTTTTGGTGGTGTGGGACAGCGCCTTGACCCACCTCCTCTTTTGGTCCTGCTGGCAAACCATTGGAGTCAACCCAAATATGCCCTTTTTTTTCTTCTTTTTAATAATGTTTCTTTAAGGATTTGTTTGTCCTTTTCAGTCACACGTCAAACACAGCACTTCAATCTATTTCTTTTTTTTTTCTTCAGGAGAAGTTCTGCTGACACCGACAAAGATCTATAGTCGTCTGCTCCTGCCAATCCTGCGCAGCGGTTCTATCAAAGCCTACGCCCACATCACAGGAGGCGGGCTGCTAGAGAACATCCCCCGGGTGCTCCCACAGGAGCTGGCTGTTGATTTAGGTAGGAGGATCTCTCTCTCTCTCTCTCGCTCTGCCTGTCTCTCTCTCTGTCTCTCTCTCACATACATGTTTGTGGGTGCTCATCTAAAACGACAGACACAAAAGCACACATAGCTTGTATTTTTCCCAATTTTCTCCCAGACCAAAAAAAAACCCAAAACCCTATCTTGTATTATAAAGATGAAATGGAGCTTTTTCGGTATAGATGACCACGTCCCCATGCACAAACGCTCGACCAACTTGTCCAATGTTTGGTTTTTCTGTTATACCTACCTAGAAAGAAAAAAAAATATAGAATAGTTTTGAACATTACTGATATTCAGCGCACACAAGTTAATACTGGAATCCGGCAACCTGACATTTATCGGATTTTTAGTAGCGTACACCTTCTGTTGAAGTCACGGAATCAAAAATTACACATCGTGGATTATCCGGGTAGCGTAGCGGTCTATTCCGTTGCCTATCAACACGGGGATCGCTGGTTCGAATACCCGTGTTACCTCCGGCTTGGTCGGGCGTCCCTACAGACACAATTTGCCGTGTCTGCGGGTGCGAAGCTGGATGTGGGTGTGTGTCCCGGTCGCTGTACTAGCGCCTCCTGTGGTCAGTCAGGGCACCTGTTTGGGGGGGGGGGACTGGGGGGAATAGTGTGATCCTTCCACGTGCTACGTCCCCCTGGCGACTCCACATGTGTCGGAGCAGGTATGTGGCAGTCTGCAGCCCTCCCCGGATCGGTAGAGGGGGTGGAGCAGCAACCGGGATGGCTCGGAAGAGAGGGGTAATTGGCCGGGTACAATTGGGGAGAGAAAAAGGGGGAAACATCCAAAAAACAAACTTCTGTGTGATGTCACCTGTTGTTGGTAGGTTGTGTAGCATGTTTCTGTTTTGCAGTAGAAGCACTCTCTCTCCCCTTATATTTTCAGTTGTTTACTTTTTTGGGAACATTTTGTCCTTGTTATCTCTCTCAAGGTGTCAGTGATTTGGCAGGTGTTGATGGAAGTATATGTTCTCTCCCATCGGTGTTCACAAACCGTGTGTGTGTTTTATTTCTCAGACGCCTCTCGCTGGAGCATCCCCCCCGTGTTCTCCTGGCTCCAGAGGGAGGGGGCACTGAGTAAGGAGGAGATGGCCCGCACCTTCAACTGTGGCCTGGGGGCCGTGCTAGTGGTGGCACCGCTGGATGCACAGAGAGTCCTAAGCCAGCTCCAGGCCCACGAAGAGGCCTGGATCGTGGGCTCACTGGCACATAAGCAGCCTGGTGAGGCAGAGTCGGTGGCTATTTAGGGTAGAATAGGCCATCGTGTAAGATACAGACTTGGATCGCTGTAAAATTACTCTATTTGTACTGTAAATGTAAAAAGGATTAGCAAATACTTAGCAAATAAGAAAACAAACACAAAAGCAGATAAGAAGTTGTCCAACAATAAAAAAGGGTAATTGAGTGGGATAGAAAGCACTGTACATAAAATGTGTACTTAGAAATTTTTTGTTAAACTAACAGACATTTTCAAACATGAGTGATTGTCGGCAAGGAAACAGTAAGACTACACAGATTATATGGTCTCCAATCAGCATAAAATGGGGGGCACGGTGGCCCAGTGGTTAGCGCTGTCGCCTCACAGCAAGAAGGCCCCTAGGTTCGAACCCCGGGGTTGTCCAACCTTGGGGGGTCATCCCAGGTCTTTCTCTGTGTGGAGTTTGCATGTTCTCCCCGTGTCTGTGGTGGGTTTTCTCTGGGTGCTGCGGTTTCCACCACCACCAAAAAGACATGCATGTTAGGGTTAATACTCCTGTCTGTGCCCCTGACCAAGGCATTGCAAGACGAACTGGAGTTGGTCTCCGGGTGCTTCACGGCAGCTGCCCACTGCTCCTAGCTACACAGCTAGGATAGGTTAAATGCAGAGAAAGAATCCCCCCCCCCCCGGGGAAGTATATCAAAAATTATAAGTATATCGAAATTGTTGCTACCGAGGAAGTCACCATTCTTCTCCCAGTGAGCCAAATCACACACAATTAACATTTATATTTGTATGCATCTGTTGTGTTTTGGCTCTTACACATGGTCTGCTGCATATGGTAATGAAATGCCTCCATAATACCCTTTTTGAAAGTATGTTCTACCGCAGGTGCATGCTATTTTACATATCACTGAATGTATGCATGTAATGAAACACACCAACACACTGCCTTTGAGATTATATAGTCAAAGCCTCAGTATTCGTGGCAATAACTGGCATTATCTGTCAATAAGTTTCCCAGATTTCACTGAAAGTTCATGTACTTATGCAGGCGCGGATCCTGTGGTGGTTCGCAACCTGGAGTACATCCTACGCACAGGCCCCTCGCCCAGTGGAGACTTGGGAGTCCAGCAGAATGGCGGTTGTCACGGCAACAGCGGCACACCACAGAAGACGACCAGGGTGGCGGTCCTCATTTCCGGCACAGGTCTGTTTCTGTATTAGCATTTAAGTTTGACCATACAAACACCATCAGTGATCTTGAAAGGAGACGATCCATTATGAATTCAGTTTGATTCAGCGCTACGGCCATCTTGGATGGTTACTGCAGGTACTTTCATTGCCCAGCTATCAGGTGCTACTTGTGGCAGTGTCTAATATTGGTGGGAAATGCATGGAAAATATCATTATTAAGAGTTCCATATTAGTTAATACTTAATCGGAACCGGTACCTTCTTTGCATTTTGAAATGTCATTTTTATTGAATTATTTAGTTTAGATGCCTGACAGCCACATTTCTGTCCTGCTTAGTTCCAGCCTATACCAACACGTTTAGCGAGTGTGTGCTTCAGCCATTAGGATGTACATGTCTGTGTCCCAGGCACCAACCTGCAGGCCCTGATCGAGCAGGCCAAACGTCCATCCAGCTCGGCAGAGATCGTCGTGGTCATTTCCAACAGGCCCGGCGTTCAAGGTCTGAAGAGAGCCTCCCTGGCTGGCATCCAAACACGGGTACACCTTGTCAAAATATTTAATCCAGCTCTAGTCAATTTGGCTCAATCTTTTTCCTTTCAAATTAGCCATTTAATGGAACTGTCAACCACCTTTGAGGAGCTTGCATGTCAGTTTCACATTATTACTAGTTTCAAAAGCGTAGCATAAATGAACGATTGCTTCAGAAATCGTGGCTCACAATTACAGGTTCCAGCCCCATGGCAGCTAATGTGTCCTTCACCTGTAATTACTGCTTTTACACACACATCTGCAAGAGCCGCACTGGCTCACTCCCTGCAAGGGGCTGTATAAAAGAGCCAAAATGCCTTTTAAATATTCGAGTCTTTTCAGCCAAGTAGGTTTGCAAAGTTGAAGAATTTGATTTCATATAAGCCATAATCAAGTTCATTATAAAGAGCACCAAGGACATAGATGGAACTTTCTTGAGATGTATGTAAGAGATTTTAAGTATCTTGAGAATAATTGGCAAGTATGTTCTATGCTATAAGTTTGTGTGCTCTGAGTATATTTCTGTCCAGATTGCAAAATGCTGAATGTAACATGAAATAACGTTTATATTTGTTACGTGTTGCTGCAAATGTGTCCCGGCCTGGCCAGGTGGTGGACCACAAGCTGTTCGGGAGTCGAGCAGAGTTTGACGGCACCATCGATGGTGTGCTGGAGGAGTTCAAGGTGGAGGTGGTGTGTCTGGCAGGGTTCATGAGGATCCTAACTGGACCCTTTGTCAAGAAGTGGAATGGTATGTTCACAAAATACAAACTTTTAACACTTTTGGGGCCAATCGATTCAAGGACATCCAGGGTGCTACAGAAAACAATCAGGGGTTTTCTGTAGCACCCTGGATGAAAACAAATAAAAACTGACTGGGAAATAAATGCAGGAGTCCAAACACAACCATATGGGCTTTATTGTCTGTTTGTATCACTGTATCACACACAACCCCTTAATGGTCACAGGAACTTTTCTCATCTATGATCAGGTTGCTCTGACCCTTGACCCTGTTGGTTCTTAAATGAAGGCAGCCACTACAACCTTATCTTATCATTCAGCTTTATTGTATAAATATTCACATTTGGAGAGAACGAGTGGGTAATTGATCCAGCCCGCACTCAGTCGCTCTCATGCTTGAAGAAATGTTAGCCGCCTTGTTTCTTCTCTTCTGTGGGAAAAATCACACTAATACATAATAAAATGAAGTTTGCACAGTTGTCAACTTATACAGGGGGATTTATTTAAGACACAACTATGGGGGCGTCCAGATAGCGTGGCAGTCTATTCCGTTGCCTACCAATATGGGGATCGCCGGTTCGAATCCCCGTATTACCTCCAGCTTGGTCAGGCGTCCCTACAGCCACAATTGGCCGTGTCTGTGGGTGGGTGGATACGTGTCCCGGTCGCTGCACTAGCGCCTTGTCTGGTCGGTTGAGGCACCTGTTCAGGGTGGAGGGGAAACAGCGTGACCCTCCCCTGCGCTACGTCCCCCTGGCGAAACTCCTGTCAGGTGAAAAGAAGCAGCTGATGACTCCACATGTATCGCAGAAGGCATGTGGTAGTCTGCAGCAGTGATCTCGGATGAGTGGGGTAATTGGTGGGCCAAGTACAATTGGGGAGAAAAAAAAGGGGGGGGGGGACACGACTAAAAATTCTTTGTAAGACGGAGAGCTGTTGGGATTAGAAGTGCAATATGTCACGTTCCCAGAACACATTCTTTTAATATACAATATTTCAATAGCTGTCGTCCTACGGGGGGACCCTTTTCATAACCATGTGATGAACACACAATCTCATCAGAAGAGGAACCAAGTACACCCAGAAAACATTAAGATGCAAGACAAAAATGACAAAACTAGAATAAAGGTGTAAGGTCAGCACACTAAATTGCTCCCATGAGGAACATCTAACTGATCAAAACATTGCCGAATAAAATGGCTTTTGGAAGCAATGTAGTGTGCACACCTTACTCCATTCTACTTATGAACAACACACACCCCACCATACACTGAAAATAACTACTATACACACTCATACCAACAACTTCCTCACACAGTTGCTTATAACTTGTATATCTGGTTGTAAGTCTAATCTGATCTACTTTAGCACTTGTAAGGGGTTTCATTAAGTTTTTATGCGCCATCCCACTTCTCTGTCGAGCGAGTTTCAACAGTATGTGCATTGTGTGTCTGTATTTGACTACAGGTAAGCTTCTGAACATCCATCCATCCCTGCTGCCCTCCTTCAAGGGAGTGAATGCCCAGAAGCAGGCACTGCAAGCTGGGGCACGGGTCAGCGGCTGCACCGTCCACTTTGTAGCTGTAAGTATAAGATACCAATGGCTAGAGTATTCCATTCCATCCATTATCCAAGCCGCCTATCCCAGCAGTCACTGGGCGGCAGGCGGGGAGACACCCTGGACAGGCCGCTAGACCATCCCAGGGTGTGTGTGTATACACACACACACACACACAGAGGACAGCCAGCAACATCTGCAAAGACATAACACACCCAGGTCACTGTCTGTTTGTTCCCTTGCCAACAGTGAAAAGATCCTGGACTAACAGGCTGAGGAACAGTTTCTTCCCCAGAGCTGTAGCCTCCATCACCCCCCCCCACACACACACACACACACACACGCACCCCTGCCTATAGCTGCTGAGGACTAACTGGTACTAAAGCCGCTCCAATATGGACAACTATGTGCAATAATTCCATGCATTATTTTGAGCTTTAAAAGCCGCTGCTATCTTTTATTGTCTCACTATCATTTTTGCTACCCAACTTATTTTTACTACCTCACTTGTTATACTAAATGTTTGTCCTTGTTTTTAATCATTAACCTTGTCTAGTGTTGCTGGTCTGAGTCACCAAACAACATTTCGTTGTGTGCGCACTTTGACAATGAAGTATCTTAGTCTTCTTCTTACATAAATTGACAACTGATGATTGCTTATGGCATAAAACAGGCTTGTACTGTCTCAAAGAATTTACTTGACTCACTGGATTATTTTGTTCCTTATTTGTTGAGCACTTTCCCTACCATTGAGTGTTTCTTTTACAAAGTTTTGTAATATATATATATATATCTCATCAGCTGTCAGTAAAGCCACTTGAGGAAAGGACATACCATTTACTTCCTCGTCATGCACATCACATGCACAATGTCCAATGGAGAAGGGAGAGGTGCAACATACAAAAATTCAAAACGTGATCACTAATGGTCCAGTGGGGGGGTTGGTATTTGTCTATTGTCATGATTTATTTATAATTACAAAATAGGTGCTTATATCTATGTCTGCAACTGCTGGCCAGTTCATTCCTGTTATTCAATGTGGACATTTGTGGTTTGCAAATGATAAAATATTTTTCAGTGAGACATATCCAAAGGAGTTGAATCAAGTGCGACTGGACTTGGTAAAAATCCGTGAAGACGTTTTGCCTCTCATCCAAGAGGCTTCCTCGGTTTGTGCCTTTCTGACTGGCTGAGTCGCATCAGCAGCCAGTCAGACTAGCTTGGTCTAGTCAGAAAGGCACAAACTGAGGAAGCCTCTTGGATGAGAGGCGAAACGTCTTCACAGATATATACCAAGTCCAGTCGCACTTGATTCAACTCCTTTGGAAAACCATGACCTGGATGAATGAGAACATTCACATAGATTGCACATTGTACTGCTGGGTGATACGTTTTGTTGTTTGGGAAGATTTTCCAGGTGGGTGAATAATTAATGTTTCTGTCCACCAGTGACCAAATATAAGGGCTTAAAGATGTTACATTCTTTAAACAGTTGTTTCTAAAGCTACACGTGTGCATTAAACCTCTTTTTGAATGTTCCCTCTGTTAGGCCGACGTATGTCTCTAGTTTGCTGTTGTCCTCTCTCGTCACCGTAGCTTGGTACATAACTCCCTTCGTCTGGCATTTTCCCTCGAGGGGGCATGAGTTATTCACATGGCAGTTGCAGTTGGGGGAGTCTAGTTCTGATGAAGGTGTCATTGATTTGTTGATGATTCTTGTGTTGTGGGACGATATTATGTGTTGAAGCATGCAGCTGTAACTCATGTTGATGGTGTTCCTACTGAATATCTTCCTCAGTTGGTGGTCCGGGGTGAAGCACTTATCCAAAAGTTAAAAACACTGCTTACCCATGTTTGTGGCCACGGTGTCACTGTTGGGTGGTTGTACCAGGTGATGTTTCGTTTCCTGCTACGTTTGTTGGTTTGCGGTCAGTCAGTGTGTAATGGTGGGTTGTACTTGAGCTGCTGTTTTGTAATGCATCTTGGTTGGGGGTGCAGCTTCATTGAAGATGGACTCATTAGATGATCATTTTGAGAGTCTTCTATTAATACTTTCTGGGATGTTCTTCAAGATGGAGGGTGGTGGGTGCTCTCTCTATGGACATACTGCAATGTGTTGTTGGGCTTCATGTACAGCTTGTATGTGCCGTTCCTAAGGTCCATTGAGATGTCCAGAAGGTCCATTTGTTTTGTTTTTTTGTTTGCTTCAATGGTGATTTTTAGCCCATTGTTTGAGAATATTTTGCAGATTGTTTTCTTAATGTGCTCGACCTCTCTTGGTGTTTTGCTACAAGTTGCTAGCCCATCATGCCTATAGAGTCCAACACTGATGTCCAGGTCCTGTAGTTGAGACAACAAATACATTCCAACTAGTTCACAAGTTTCCACCCCGTCGAAGCTGCCCATGGTTACATCACATTTACTACTACTACCTTTTATCTGCCATGAGTTTCCACTGGGGTACAGAAATGATTCCTTCGCCTGGTATATAATGTCTCTGTCCTGGTATATAATGTCTCTGTCTTGCTCGGATATCACTGTGTTTTGCAGCAAAATCAATGGCTTTGGTAGTAACTCCTTGCTTATGGAGGGGCAGAACTCGCAGATATCAAAACATATAAATTTGCAGTTCTTCTTGTCATCTGTGTTCCTAAACCGTTCTAATACTTGGTCCGTGTTTTTCCATCGGTTTACAGGGACTTTTTTCAAGATTTGATCGTTCATGTTTTCTTTTCTTTTTTACCTTCCGATTTCCAGTTTGGTGGGGTTGATCAGTCTACATGTTGGTTTGTAGACTGATCAACCCCACCAAACTGGAAACTCTACTCCTCCATAAGCAAAGAGTTACTATCCAAAGCCATTGATTTTGCCGCAAAACACACAGTGATATCCGAGCAAGACAGAGACATTACATACCAGGCGAAGGAATCACTTTTGTACCACAATGGAAACCCATGGCAGAAAAAGGGTAGTAATAAATGTGATGTAATCATGGGCAGCTTCGACGGGGTGGAAACTTGTGAACTAGTTGGAATGTATTTGTTGTCTCAACTACAGGACCTGGACATCAGTATTGGACTCTATAGGCATGATGGGCTAGCAACTTGTAGCAAAACACCAAGAGAGGTCGAGCACATTAAGAAAACAATCTGCAAAATATTCTCAAACAATGGGCTAAAAATCACTATTGAAGCAAACAAAAAAACAAAACAAATGGACCTTCTGGACATCTCAATGGACCTTAGGAATGGCACATACAAGCCGTACATGAAGCCCAACAACACATTGCAGTATGTCCATAGAGAGAGCACCCACCACCCTCCATCTTGAAGAACATCCCAGAAAGCGTTAACAGAAGACTCAAAATTATCATCTAATGAGTCCATATTCAATGAAGCTGCACCCCCATACCAAGATGCATTACAAAAGAGCGGCTACAATTTTAAGCTAAAATACAACCTTCCATTAAATACTGACTGCCAACAAATCAACAGACGTAGCAGAAAACGAAACATCACCTGGTACAACCCACCCTACAGTGAAACCGTGGCCACAAACATCGGTAAGCAGTTTTTTGAACTTTTGGATAAGTGCTTCACCCCGGACAACCAACTGAGGAAGATATTCAGTAGAAACACCATTAAAATTAGTTACAGCTGCATGCCTAACATTCAGCACATAATATCGTCCCACAACGCAAGAATCATGAACAAATCAATGACACCTTCATCACAACCGGATCCCCCAACTGCAACTGCAACATGAAGGACTCATGCCCCCTCGAGGGAAAATGCCAGACGAAGGGAAGTTATCTACCAAGCTACGGTGACGAGAGAGGACAACAGCAAAATAGAGACACACATGGGTCTAACAGAGGGGACACTCAAAAAGAGGTTTAATGCACACGTGTAGCTTTAGAAACAACCGTTTAAAGAATGTAACATCTTTAAGCCCTTATATTTGGTCACTGGCGGACAGAAACATTAATTATTCAACCACCTGGAAAATCCTCTCAAAGAACAAAACATATTCACCCAGCAGTAAAATGTGCAACCTGTGTCTAACTGAGAAATATTTCATCATTTGCAAACCAGAAATGTCCACAGGAATGACCTGGCCAGCAGTTGCAGACATAGATATAAGCACCTATTTGGTAATTATAAATAAATCATGGCAATAGACAAATACCCCCCCACACACACACACATTGGACCGTTGGTGATCACGTTTTTGAATTTTTGTATGTTGCACCTCTCCCTTCCCCATTGGACATTGTGCACGTTATGTGTATGACGAGGCAGTAAATGGTATGTGCTTTCCTCGAGTAGCTTTATTGACAGCTGATGATTGCTTATGGCATGAAACAGGCTTGTAGTGTCTCAAAGAATTTACCCGACTCACTGGATTTTATATATTTATATACATATAGTATATAATTGCTAGAGCAATTGGCCAAAATTCCCAGTGGGTTGGAATTTGCTGGGAAATATAGACTTTCAGTGTGACTTTGAAAAATCAGTAACGAGTGAATGTCTGTATGATACACATACAAAGCAAAGCAGAGTAATGTCATTGGCTGTGTACGCAACTGCAGTCTGCTTCCACAATTGTGATGATTATGGGAAAACATCCATAATCGTTCACACTTCAGAGAATTTAAAAAAAGACTGCTGCCAATGCCAGTTTAGTGTTTTCAAGTTGCTAGCCGGAGACATTAGTCTTTTTGGTGTGAGTTGCTGAGTTTTGGAGATAGGTGTAGTTCGGTCAGGATTTCCACCTTCTGTTTCCTATCCGTTTTCAGGAAGAGGTTGATGCTGGAGCCATCATTGTGCAGGAGGCAGTACCGGTGCTGGTAGGTGACACAGAGGAGAGCCTGTCAGCTCGGATTCGTGAGGCTGAGCATAGGGCCTTCCCTGCGGCTCTAGAGCTGGTGGCCAGCAAAGCTGTCCAGCTGGGAGAGGACAGACGCATAGACTGGAAATCCACCACGCATGCCTGAAGCACAGCGAACTCTCTTCGACTTAAAATTCAGTCGTTCATCAACATTCCTACCAGTTGGGTTTAAAATTTAAAATTAATTTGACAGTACAAAGGAAATTTTAACCAAATGAAACTCAAGTAGAGCGGTTCACAGTCCTCAGACATTTGCTTTGCACAGTTCCACTGACTTAAACTGTTGTTTTTCAGGTCAAGTCCAGGTTAAGCAGTGTAAATTCTTGTTACTTGAGTGGATGCTCCAAGGCCACTTTTATAACCTGAGCCAAGTCATTCCAGCTGTAATAGAAATTAAATAGCATTGCTCTTTCTTCTGCATAAAGTTAACACTATCCTTGGGAGTTACTGGGTTTGTTGTGCATGTTTTTGCCTTGCCTTTTGTAAGTTAAACAAATCTGCATTCCTTATACTATGCCATTCGAGAAAGTGCTACAATTTTATCTGCACTGCAAAAATGTGACTACTACATTGTGAGAAAAAGCATGACTGGTTTATTATGTGATTTGCAAGGCTGTGTTGAAGTAATAAATAAATGTCCACGCTGCTGCGGTATTACAAAATATTGCCCATAAACCTGCCTCACTGAATATGTCAGCCTTTTTGACATTTTCCTTTAAAAGATAATTGTAAAACGTGCAAACGAAATCCATGCCTTCACATTCAAACCCATTGTGGCACAAGTGCATGGTATATACCATATCTTTTATTTTTTTAAATGCATGTTCAATAATGATGACCGTCAACAAAGCTGAAAAAGCAGAAAAGAATGGTAGAATCAAATATGGCCTTGAAAAACTAAAAGATGCAAACGTTGGAGAATGTTTTGCTGCTCTCCGGAACTTAGACGATATTGAAGAAGTGACCGAAAAGTTCTCAGAAAAAATGAAAAAAGCTGCACTAGAAATACTAGGTAAAAAGAAGTCCAAGAAACATTGAAGCTATGTGAGAGAAGATGTGAAGCCAAGGCTCTGAAGAATGCAAGGAGGAATACAGAAAATGTAACAGAGAAGTGAAAGATAAGGAGCAATGGACTGAACAAGAATGTCGAAGTATTGATAACAACCTGAGGCACAACACTAAAATGACCCTCCAAACAGTGAAGAAATTAATTACAGAACAAAACGTAAAGATGTGCTATTAATGACGCAAATGGAGAACTGATCTCAGACAAAAAAGCGATTGCAATACTGCAGTGATCTTTACAGTTGTGACCTCAAATGAAAATTAGGAAGTATACAACCAACTGATAGCTGATGAGAACAAAGGCACAGGAAGATGCGAAATTGAAGAAGCCATCAAACATCTGAAAAACGAAAAAGCACCAGGAGCAGACAATATACCAGTGGAACTAATCAAAAATGGCGGTGATGAAGTTATAGACATCTTACTTAGCATCTGCAACAAAATTTATACCCTGAAGTAATGGCCTATGCAGTGGACTACTTCAGTACCGATTCCACTTCCAAAGAAAGGAAACCTGAAATTATGCAGGAACTACAGAACCATTAGTCTAAACAGCCATGCAAGCAAGGTAATGCTCAGAATCATTGTCAGGAGAATCACGCCACAAGTTGAGCAGATTCTTGCTGAAGAACAAGCTGGTTTCAGGTCTGGAAGGACAACTGAGCAAATCTTCAATTTGAGGGTTCTTTGTGAAAAATGTATAGAACATCAACGAGAAGTCCGTCACAACTTTGATTTTAAAAAAGCCTTTGACAGAGTGTGGCAACAGGCTCTGTGGAAAATCATGAGAAAACATCAACGAACACCTTGTCTAAGTTATCGAAGCTCTTTATAAAGATTCAAAAAGCGCAGTGCTAGTGGACAGCACACTCAGCGACTGGTTCACTACAACAGTAGCAGTGAGACGGTTGTTAACCGTCACCGTGCCTTTTCCATGTATTCCTTGAAGAGATCATCACCAGCGCTATGGAGGGTTTTTAACCAAGTCTCATGATCGGCGGAAGAAAAAATCAACCGTCGCTTTGCAGATGCCATTGATCCAATTGCTAGCAACAGGGAAGAGCTAGCTGAAATAACCAGAAGACTGGACAAGGCGGCTAAGGACATGGGTATGTTGATCAGTGCTCAAAAAAGCAAAATCATGACAACAAAAGATCACCTGAGGAGGGAGACTGAATAGAGATTGAAGAGCAGAACACGGAAATCATTGTTGGCAGCAAAAAACGTGAGGAAGCCACGTCTTTAAAATATCTCGGATCTGTGATTAACAAAGACGGAAGATCGGAAAAAGAAATTAGGAGCAGAATTGCCATTGCAACAAGCTCAAGGACCAAACTCAACACAGTCTGGAAAGATAAAAACCTTGGAATGAAGTCAAAAATGCAACTGCTCTGCACAATCATAACAGCAACTCTTATATATGGTGCAGAATCCTGGACCCGAACAAAAGCTATGGAGAAAAAAATATAAGCCTTTGAACTTAAGAGCATACAGAAGAATGCTATCACACACGTCACCAACATTGAAGTGCTGAACAAAGTTAAGAAACCTATTGGTCCCCATGATAGTTTACTGACGATGGTAAAAAAAAAAAAGGAAACTGATTTGGGCATGTTTGCTGAACGGAAAGGACATCCTGCAAGGCCTGGTAGAAGGAACTAGGAGGAGAGGGAGACTGAGAAAAACCTGGGTAAACAACATCAGAGAATGACTACAGTGGAGGTGGGGAGGGCTGCGATGGATAGGGAACGATGGAAGAGACTTGTATAGGCATCAATTGTGCTCCTACGACCTCCATAGGTTACAGAACTGGTGATGATGCTCAATAATCCAGTCAAGAAAATCACGAAGTTGAATCAATTCATCTAGACATGTTTATTGAGAGAAATGTTTCATCACTCATCTAAGTGACTTCTTCAGTCTCAACTGACTGCAGGTATCCCACCCTTATAAACAACACAGTGGCATAAAGACCGAAACCAACGACCAGTTTCATGTGCAAATTGCCATGACTATTAACCAGAGTTACAATGGCCATGTGTACTGTTCACAGAGGATTGGGGGAGAGTTACTCAAAGAATCAGCGATCCAGAAAAACAACATCACGGACCCGGAAGTGGAGCAACTGTGGATGAAAGTTTCAGCAATGGGAAGGCGCTGCTGTCCAACATCAGTAGAGACGAGAAGAAAGCTCTCATGACTCTCAGTAAGGACAATAACATCATCCTCCTGGCAGACAAAGGCAGATGCCTGCCTACATTAAACCAGACAGACCATCATGAGAAAGTTATGACGTTACTTAGCGACATAAATACTTAGTATGAGCCCCTGAAACGAGATCCAGGCAGTGGTTAAAAGAAAAGTGAGATTGTCTGAAGCACATACACACATGAAATTATTATATTATCAAATCAATCAAATTGTAAAGTTCACTTTTTGAGTTATCATAATGTTGGCAACTGGTGATGAAATTACACCCAGCAATGTACCCTATTTCATATGTGTGTGCATGTGTCAGACCTGTCCAGGGTGTCTCCCTACCTGCTGCCCAATGACTGCTGGGATAGATAGGCTCCAGCATCCCCATGACCCTGACAGCAGGATAAGCGGTTTACATAATGGCTGTCTGAAGCAATTAGAACAGGACAATGCTATTGACAGAAGTGTGTACCACAGGGGAAGCAACACCTTGTCTGTATGGTTTACCTAAAATACATAATACAGGATGTACCATTACGGCCTATTGTTTGTATAATTAACTCAGTGACATATAACATCTCTATGTTTCTGATATCTATTCTTAACCTGCTGGTAGGCAGTAATGAACATCACATTCAAAACACTATGGATTTTGTGGATAAGGTAAGGGACATCATTATGGAGGGGGATGAAAAAATGGTCTCTCATGATGTTAAGCCTCTCCACGTGCATTCCTGTTGATGAAGCAGTGGACATAGTCCTTATGAAATTACAAGACGGCCCCACCCTTAGCAATAGGACCACCCTTAATACTGACCAAGTGTGTCCGCGCCTGAAGCTGTCTCTTCATTCCACGTACTTCACATATAGGGAGCAGTACTATAGGCAGAGGCATGGGTGTGCTATGGGTTCCCCAGTCTCACCTGTAGTGGCCACCTTGTATATGGAGGAAGTGGAAAAGAGGGCTCTGATGTCCTATCCAGGGACACCACCTAGCCATTGGTTCAGATTTTTGGACAACACCTGGGTTAAAATTAAATCTTAGGATGTACTACATGTGAAGCACTTTGGGTATCTAGAAAAATGCTATATAAATGTGATTATTATTATTATTATTATTTCACCAACCAAATCAAGTTCATTGTGGAATTGCAATTGGTGATGGGGGACATTTGATTGTTGATGTTTACCGTAAACCCACCCATACTCAACATCTTGATGCATGCTCAAAAGTCCCGGAAAGAAAATAAAAGAAGGTTGAATCAGTTCATCTGGATACATTTATTGACATACTCTTCATCACTCATCTAAATGACCGCTTCAGTCTAAACTGACTGCAAGTATCCCCACCCTCAAACATTGAGTCCAGATGAACTGATTCAACTTTCTTTGGTACATACCATAGTTCATTGTGCCATTAAGTTCAGCCATTGCCACGCCTCCTTTTCTGATGTGCTTTTGTAGGGACAGTTATTTTCTCCTTGAGCAACTTTTGTCCATTCCCCAGGACTCTGTCCCATTGAGCAAAGGAAGTTCCCTGCAATTTTTCCACATGACTTCTTTCTCAGTTCTGTTTTTGAGGTCATGCAATCCTCTCAGAATATCATCCTCGACTTGTTTGGTTCTGTTGGAGGCGGACGTGGACTTTTCATTTAACGTCACAATCTCTCAAAGCGCAGAACTGACAGCCTCTCATTACCGGCTCTCCTGGACAGACAGGAGACTCCCCGGAGACCACATTCTCCTTGTAAACGGATGATTTCCTCTATGTAGAGAGAGAGAGGAAAATGTCAATCTGCTGTCAACTGAAGCGGTTTGCAATATATACAATCCTTGTGTATATATCTGAAGATTGTTGTATTGCAGAGAGCCACAAAACGAGTCAAATTCCATGTAGTGAAAACCTACATGGCCAATAAACATGATTCCAGTTCTGATTTGCTACACATTGGGTAAAACATTTTCTTTGAATAACTTCTAATTCGTTGATTTAGTAGAGAAGAAGCTGACCCACCTGGGTTATTCTCTTCTATGGTAATGAGGTAGAATACCCCTTTACTGGACAACAACTGTGTCACCATTGGGAGAAATCTGTCAATCACCTCTCTGCCACGTCTCCCACCAGCCCAGGCAGCTTCTATGCCTTTGCTTCCAACCTGGAAGATGCATACAATGCCACTCAGTCGACAAACACACCCCGTCTGAAAAGAATATGCTGAATAAGTAGCTGACCTCGTCTGAGGGTGTGACCACGTAGGGAGGGTTGAACAGAAGAACGTCCACTTTTCCGCACAACCTTGGAAGAAGACATCCCACCTAAAGAAAGGAACACTGTCAGTAAGGCCACAAAAGGACCAAAGGATGAATCAATTTCAGCAATATGTTACGTGGAAGTATCTTTACAGATGATGTGTGTAATAGTCCAGCTTTTCTGAAGCATCATGACTTCTTCAAAACAAAATGACTCACGGCGCCCCAACTCCTTCGACTTCTGCATTGAAGCCCTCCGATTTGTTTTTATTTCACACAAAAGAAAAAAGACTGGGCTCAAACTTGCAGTCCCCAGTGAACTGTGCAGCTTTTCTGAACATGGCAAGTGTCAGCAAATATGTTTTGTCTATCAACATTTTATTTGAATTTGTCTTCTTTTGATATGCTGTTGTTCACATTGCTGAAAAATAGAGGCCAAGACTCGGGTACGTTTACACACAGCAGCCGAAATGCCTGCAAATTAAAAAAGGTCAATATCTTACCAGGTCTGTGACGACTGTTTGTAAGGAGACATCGTTCCGGGAAGCCGTCTCTGCTGTGCACTGTGCTGCCGCAGAGTTCAGGTCAGTGCATCTAAGTTGAATAAAAACATGGGCTTAGTTGTGCACAAACTGAGTAGAATATCCAGCTATTCAAATCTTTCTCTCAGATTCACAGGTCTTTATTTAATCTTGTGTCGCTCGAATTTATTTTATACCTTTTTCCTTTGTTGGTGACCTGCAAGCCTTCTGTTATGTATGTATTCTCTTTGTGTGGGTGATGTGGGCACAGGAGAAGGATTAAGAATAAGAAAATGTTGTTGTACAACTGAAGAGCCTTTGAGTTCATCAGAGTTTAAGTCTTTATATCAACCCCCCCCCTTTCTCCCCAATTGTATCCGGCCAATTACCCCACTCTTTCAAGCCATCCTGGTCTCTGCTCCACCCCCTCTGCCGATCTGGGAAGGGCTGCAGACTACCACATGCCTCCTCCGATACATGTGGAGTCACCAGCCACTTCTTGCTTCTTGAAACAGTGAGGAGTTTCATCAGGGGGGACGTAGCATATGGGAGGATCACGCCAGTCCCCCAGTCCCCCTCCCCCCAAACAGGTGCCTCGACTGACCACAGAAGGCGCTAGTGCAGCGACCAGGACACATACCCACAGCTGGTTTCCCACCCACAGACATGGCCAATTGTGTCTGTAGGGACGCCTGACCAAGCCAGAGGTAAAATGGAGATTTGAACTGGTGATCCCGTGTTGGTAGGCAACGGAATAGACCGCCACGGCACCCGGACGCCCATTATCTCAAACCTGATGGATACATTTTCACAGGCGATGATGTGCAAGACTACCCCATATTGCAATTAATATGTTCTTACAGCTCATGGTCCTTATTAGAAAATGAGAGCGCCAATGTTTTGTTAATTCTGCTTCACAGCGATGAGAACAACCAACACTGAAGCCTCCATCATTACCAAGGGGAATGTGATTCCCCTGTGTTTCCATGCAGACCCCAAAAAAGAAAGGCACCTCAGGGATAGCAAGTGGAGACCAGAACTTTCAGGGTCACTCACAAGTACAAAGATGATGATCCAACCACTGACGCCAGGAACGCAGACACCACTCCTGAACCACAGCCCACCTCCACACAGACAGATGGGCTAGGAAAACAAACAAGCAAAAACATCCAAATATGTGCCATTAGCTTAATCCATCGATGAGACCTGACAATCTTTAAATCTGTTACCACGATTAGTGATGTAAGAGGTGACCATGCTTTAAATGATTAAGATGTCACTTTAGTATGGGGAACATAAAAAAACTTAATTACTAGTGAATTAGTAATGATCAAGATGTCACTTGAGTATGGGGAACATATTCTAAGTAACAAAAACTTAATTTACAGTAATTTAACACTATGAACACTTGTAGTTTTGTGTTTTGTTATGTAAGAACAGAGCATATTCATTAAGTGTTAGTAAGGGAGAATAACTCTTCTTGTGGTACTACCACCTTATAAAGGCCATACTAAGCAAAGCATACTGAGATGGTACTACTAATAAGCAATACTTCTGAGGTTATAGAGGGAAAACTCATAGTTAATGGCTTACTGGTTGTATAATAAGGCCATGCAGAATAAGGCATTAACGAGTATGTAATAACGACCAATTAAGAGCCAATATGTTGCTAATTTGCATGCTAATAAGCACCTAATTAATGGTGACTACGTCCCCATACTAAAGTGTTACCTGATTAAGATTATTTGAACACTTAATTATACCCTAACACAGCGGTGGCTAAGCATGTACCTGGTGTGGAGTCCGGCTGGAATGGAAACCTGCACACACGTGGCTCTCCATGGCACGTGCTTAGCCACCCCTGCGCAACACTTACCAATGGCACAGTAAGCAGCAACTCTGTTCATGCATAACTAGATATATGTCTGTCAAGGTGGCGTTTACGTCACAATAATACATTTTATTTGCGGGCGCCTTTCAGAGCACTCAAGGACGCCTTACAGAAGAATTTTAAAAAGCAACATTAAGCAGTATAAAATCAAAACAAATGAGAGTACACAAAAAGTTAATACAACAGATCAGAATAAAATCATCAGCACAAAACTCGGTGAGTGAATGTGGCAGTTGATCCTCCCTACTCCTGTCACTCCTGTCCGTTTCCCCCACCCACTGACAGCTGTGAGTGACAAGTGAACGCCGAACCAAATGACCCCCCCCCCCTGATAGTGTGAGGCCGTGTGGCGAGCGGCAGGTGGGGTGGGGTGGGGTGGGGTAAGGTAGGACCTGATAGCGTGTGGCGAGCGGCAGGTGGGGTGGGGTGGGGTAAGGGAGGAGTAAGTTGCGCGTCACCTCATGCGCCGCAGCTCCGCGGCGTCTCTCTCCAGCGCGTCCAGGAGGAGGAACGAGTCCTCCGCAGGCTCGTAAACCTCTCGGAAGGCTCCGCGGCCCACGTGTGAGTAAACCGGCGTCGGATAGCCGGCGGACATGGTGAACATGAAGCAGCCGCCTGGTCTTCACCGTGCACGGTTCTCCCGGACCGAGCGGTTTCCTCTGGAGCCGGGACACTTGTCTGCTAGTTCAGCACCCGTGTTTAAATATTAACCTTCCTAGAAACGAGACGAAAGCGAGATGGGCTCGCTGAACGTGTCCCCACTCGACTCACGCTAACGATTAGCTGACTTCCTGGTTGCGTCACGCCTGCGTCACAATCACGCACCTTAACCCTTTCCTGTGCGCCGGGGAGCCAAATGGACGGTCGAGTGGCAAAAGACAATAAACAAACGCACGTGTTAAATTACGCTCAACACGTTTAGCCAGAACGAGCGAGGCCGTTCTGGGTTTTCAAAGTTTAATAACGTTGTGGGGGGAAAAGACACAGACCTGCCGCTCCCTGGATGCTCCTAAAATGGTCTATATTTGCAATTACGAGTTTTACATTAATTGCACAAAAAAGAAAAAAAAAGATAAGCTCTACCTCAAACGACTATGACCGCGCGTAATTTGTGCGTCATGTCAGTATTTATGACGTGTTGGTCGCGTCATTTCCTTCGCGACGTTCATTGCTCTGTCCTAGACACGCACTAGCGTTCTCCGGTGCAGACTGATGGTTTAACCCTCTTATTTATTTATTTCTTGACGAACATTCAAATATACAGACATTACAGACATGTGCTTAACAAAACGGGTAAGAACTTCACAAAAGGATAAACAAATATAAATAAGACACAAAAATTAACGTTGGGGTAATGAATTACTACTACTAGTACTTTCGGCTGCTCCCGTTAGGGGGCGCCACAGCGGATCATCGTCTCCATCTCTTCCTGTCCTCTGCATCTTCCTCTGTCACACCAGCCACCTGCATGTCCTCCCTCACCACATCCATAAACCTCCTCTTTGGCCTCCCTCTTCTCCTCTTCCCTGGCAGCTCCATATTCAGCATGGGGTAATGAATTACATATCTTCAGTGTTATTGTTGCTTTGTTTATCATTTATAAGTTCCGCAGTCTTAACACTCTAAATTCACCTAAAAATCCAGAAAACCGGGGGTGACTTTTGTTATTCTGCATTTATGTATGTGAAATTTACCGTATAGGATGAACAAATTTACAATGAATTCAATGTTATTTTTATCATGTTCAGAATATGTAATGGCTTTTTACATTCAAATGTAATGTTTAGTTTTGCACAGTATATAATTCTTAATTCGATTCCAAAAGGGTACTGAATTTATACAGCGGTAGGGATTCGGAAATGATCCTGTCAGGTTGCCCATAACCAGCCTTGCATCGTTTTATTGTTGTCTCCGTGCTAATGTCTGGCAGAACATCAATTTCCCAGAAATCTGTGTAGTGATCAACTACCATCAGAAAGTCTTTCCCACTGTGTTGGAAAAGATCCATACTTGTGATTTGCCAATTACAGCCCCACTTTCCATGAGCACACAGGCAAATGCACACAGATGCACATTATCCCTCTGACTTACCTTTGATTTTGTTTCTGCATCACAATTAAACTCTATTCATACATATTTTTTCATAATTCTGTCAGTGGTATGTAATTTTTATTTGCTGCTTATCCTACTCTCAGGTCGCGGGGATGCTGTAGTCTATCCCAACAGACAATGGGCAGCAGGCGGAGAGACACTGGACAGGCTGTCAGGCCATCACAGCCCCCCCCCCCCCATACACACACATCCCTAGGGGAATTTTAGTACTGCCGATTCACCTGATCTGCATGTCTTTGGACTGTGAGAGGAAACTGGAGCTATTTACTTATTTATTTTAATATTTAATTTTATTCTTGTTCAGCTTCCTTAATCCAAATCTGCAGTGAAGTGTCTTCACTTTCCGTCTTGTGTCAATTTCTTTATTTAGTGCAACAAAATTTAAATGACCAAGGCCAGCTCTCATAGTCCGTGTCCTGTTTCATACTGAGTGATATGTGCTCGAAAATGTTCATTTTTATGGAAAATACAGACAGGCTGAACTGTCTGGTAATATTTTTCATGTCAGTTTCTTTATTAACTTAAATAACAGAAGAAAAAAAAGGTCACATCGTCTGGAGAAAATGCTTACTGAAAAATAATAAGCAGGAGAGTAACTGTGCTTTGCTTGACAGCAAACAAACGAATTAGTGGAGGAAAAGAGCACTTAATAAATCATTTATGTTTCCATATACAATCGACTTTATTTATTGTTTTGTGCAGCACAGACAGGATTAGATAATGTAACAATGAATGTAAAATAACAATAACACACTTCAATAATAGAAATATAAATAATATGAATAATGGATCATAGTAGAGCTGTGTTGAATGCAGATATGATGCCAGCTATTGTATAAAGTTATTTTTATTCATTAACTATTACAACAGGAGATAGTTTACATCAACAGCAAACCTTTCTGCTTGTTCATAACATAAGCGTCCATGAGAGAGAAAACCAGTCAGACAAACAGGCTGTAAAGCTGAGCTTAACATCAGCTCACTGGGATGAAAACACAACCAATCTCTCGCTAGGGTTTTAACCTCTATTAGTTCTCTGTTTTAACAGCATACAACAAGAGGAAAAGTTTGAGAAGGTCTCCTCAATAATGCTGAGCTGTGTCTTACCTGACGGGCCAAGTGACGACATGAAAACCCAGTGGTTATGTGTTCAAATCCAAATGAAAATGCCAGTTTCCGATGAAATTGTACAGAAAAGTAAGGATGAGTAAGACTTAGTAGATTTGTAAAAAAAAAATGTTGAAAGCCAGTATCCATAGAAAATATTGAAAAATGCAGTCATGGTGGAGAGAATAAGAAGACTTAGTAGTTAAAAATCTTGTACTTTGTGAAAGACATGTCGTGGCTCAGGTGTTAGTGTTTCTTTGAGCTATTGTGAAGTTTTTGGGTTCAAGCCTAGCCTATCACATAGTAACTTGAAGGCAGACATCCTAAGGAAATCTTGAAATATTCTGTAGTGTGATGAGAGCGAGATGACTTTGTGTAGCAGTGGTTAGTGTTCTGCTGCAACACTGAAAAGGTTATGGGTTCAAGACTAGTGTTTTTCATCCTAGCCAAGTTTTGTAAGCAGATAGCCAAAGGAAATAGTCATAAGTGCTCAGAGAAAAATCCCTAAATGTGCAAAGGCCCTGGTGGAGCAGTGGTTAGTGCTCTTCTACAGCGTTGTCTAGGTTCTAGACCAGCATTTGTCATTCTACACAAGTTTTGAAAGCAAGCATCCAAAGGAACAATTCATAAGCAATGTCCCTGGTGGTGCAGCGGTGAGTGCGCTTCTACAACATTGTTACAATTATAGGTTCTAGACCAACATTTGTCATTCTACCCAAGTTTTGAAAGCAAGCATCCAAAGGAAATATTCATGAGCACTTGGAGAAACTGTCCAAAGGTGTAAAGGCCCTGGTGGTGCAGTGGTTAGTGCTATTTTGCAGCATTGTTTAGGTTATGGGTTCTAGACCAGCATTTTGGCATTCTACCCAAGTTTTGAAAGCCATCATACAAAGCAAACATTCATAAGCGCTCGGAGAACCTCACCAAATGTGCGAAGGCCTTGGTGGAGCAGAGTTTAGTGCACTTCTACAACATTGTGAAGGTTATGGGTTCTAGACCAGTGTTTGTCATTCTACACAATTTTTGAAAGCAAGCATCCAAAGGAAATATTCATAAGCACTCGGAGAAACTGCCCAAATATGCAATGTCCCTGGTGGTGTAGTGGTTCGTGCGCTTCTACAACATTGTCAAGGTTATAGATCAGCATTTGTCATTCTACACAAGTTTTGAAAGCCAGCATCCAAAGGAAATATTCATAAGCACTTGGAGAAACTCTCCAAATGTGTAAAGCCCCTGGTGGTACAGTGGTTAGTGCTCTTCTGCAGTGTTGTTCAGGTTATGGGTTCTAGACCGGCGTTCTACCCAAGTTTTGAAAGCCATCATCCAAAGGAAACATTCATAAGCGCTCGGAGAACATTACAGAATGTGCAAAGGCCCTGGTGGAGCAGTGGTTAGTCGTCAGACCCTTACGTGTCTGGCACCATGGAGTGGCTGTTTCAAACCCACCACCGTATATCAGGGCTCAGACAAAATAAGAGATGGGTGGTAGTCAATTTTTCTGTGAGTATGGTGCGCGTGGCCATTCTCTCTATCCTCTTTTTTTTTCCCCCTTGCCTTTATCTATCTAAGTCGGAGAGTACTGCTGGCATCGTGTGTGGCTGCTACTTCTCGTTGCCCCCCTTCCCATGCCCCCCTATATGTCTGTGTTATGCTTATCTGTCGTCTTATTTCACCGCTGTTTATTGTAAAGCGACTTTGAGTGCTAGAAAGTGCTATATAAGACTGATTTAATTCACCCTGGATCTAATATATGGGGCGGGATTCAAACCGACCAACCCACGCTAACAAGACACTTAAGGGTCTGTGTTGCTGACTAACCACTGCTCCACCAGGGACTTCGCGGGGTTGGACGAGTTCTCTGAGTGCTTATGACTGTTTCTTTCACATGTTGGCTTTCAAAACTGAGCTAAAATTACAAATGCTGGTCTAGAACCCATAACCTTGACAACCTTGTAGAAGAGCACTAACCACTGGTCCACAAGGGACTTTGCACATTTGAAGAGTTTCCTCGAGCACTTATGGATGTTTCCTTTGGATGCGGGCTTTCAAAACTTGGGGAGAATGCCAAACGCTGATCTAGAACCCAAAACCAATACAATGTTATAGAAGAGCACTGACCACTGCCCCACCTGGGACTTACCGCATTTCGAGAGTTTCTCCGAGTGCTTATGAATGCGGGCTTTCAAAACTTGGGGAGAATGCCAAACGCTGGTCTAGAACCCAAAACCTTGACAATGTTATAGAAGAGCACTAACCACTGCTCCACCAGCAACTTTGCACGTTTTGAAGCGTTCTCCAAGCCCTTATGAATGTTTTGTTTGGATGTTGTCTACACTGGTAGAGGGGGCCTAGATTAAGACAGGGGATCAATTTGGTGGGCTTAAGTATTGTCATTGCTGAGATATGACCTGTCAAATTAGTATTATTATCTCGCGACCGTGAGTAGGATAAGCAGTTTGGATAATGGATGGATTCATGATTAGTATTATTATACTAAATTCATTCACAACTATGGATATATGACAACAGAGTCGGAGAGCGAGATCTGCGACGTCATAGGGATATATCACGTCACAGAGTCAGTCACAGATTTTTTCTTTAAATACTTTGATATTCGAACGAACCAAATGCTTTTTTTAAATGAATCTGACTCCGTGACATGTCCCCCTACATGTAAAACAATTTTAGTGGAAATCTGATCAAACTCAATTTGCTGTACATGTAGGGAGAGACTTCACAGAGTCAGATTCATAAAAAAATAAATAAATAAAATGTCTTCAAAAAAAAAACAATAAGGGTACCCCCCACATGGTGTTTTTTTTGGCTGAAATTTTTGACCCGCTCAGATTTTTTACCAATTTTGCTTTACATATAGGAGCAGATGTCACAGAGTCAGAGTAACTAAAAATGTTTATATATATCTTCCAAAAAAACAATACCCCTTGGATTTTTTTTGGCTAACATTTTTGACCCGCTCAGATTTTCACCAAATTTACTGTATATGTAGGGGGAGATGTCACGGAGTCAGATTCATTATGAAAAAAATACAAAAAAATTTCTTCCAAATAAACACTAAGGGGTAGTTAGTACCTTGGTGTTTTTTTTGGCTATGGGTTCTAGACCAGCATTTATCGTTCCACATGGTTTGAAAGTGGATATCCAAAGGGAATACTGAAATAGTCCATGGTAATGGAGAAATTCAGAGGAGTTAGCGGGTCAGTGGTTTGCGCCCTCGTCAGATATCACAGAGGTTATAGGGTGCTAGACCAGCATTTATCTTTCCACCCATGATTTGAAAGTGAATATCCAAAGGGAATACTGAAATAGTCCATGGTAATGGCGAAAATCAGAGTTGGTAGCTCAGTGGATAGAGCCACTGTCAGCTCTCAAAGACGTATGTTATAGGTTCTAGACCAGCATTTATCATTCCACCCATGTTTTGAAAGTGAATATCCAAAGGGAATACTGAAATAGTCCATGGTAACGGAGCAAATCAGAGGAGTCAGTGGCTCAGAGGTCATGGGTTCGAAGCTACCAGTTAGCGCTCTTTTGCAACATTGACAAGGTTATGGGTTCTAGACCAGCATTTATCATTCCACCTGTTTTGAAAGTGAATATCCAAAGGAAATTCTGAAATAGTCCATGGTAATGGAGAAAGTCAAGAGGACGTGGTAGCTCACTGGTTGGAGCCCCTGCCAGATATCGCAAATGTTATGGGTTTTAGACCAGCGTATGTCATGCCACCCATGTTTTGAAAGTGACTATCCAAAGGGAATAATAAAATAGTCCATGGTATTGAAGCAAGTAAGCGGATTTGGTGGCTCAGTGGTTAGAGCCCCTGTCAGATATCACGGACGTTATGGGTTCTAGACCGGTGTTTATCAGTCCGCCCATGTTTTAAAAGGGAATACTGAAATAGTCCATGGAAATGGGGAAAATCAGAGCAGTCAGTGGCTCAGTGGTTAGAGCCACTGGCAGAGGTCATGGGTTCAAAGCTACCAGTTAGCGCTCTTTTGCAACATTGACAAGGTTATGGGTTCTAGACCAGCATTTATCATTCCACCTGTTTTGAAAGTGAATATCCAAGGGAAATACTGAAATAGTCCATGATATTGGAGGAAGTCAGAGGACTTGGTGGCTCACTGGTGAAAGCCCCTGTCAGATGTCACAGAGGTTTTGAGTTCAAAGCTACTAGTTAGCACTCTTTTTCAACATTGACAAGGTTATGGGTTCTAGACCAGCATTCATCATTCCACCCATGGTTTGAAAGTGAATATCCAAATGGAATACTGAACTAGTCCATGGTAATGGAGAAAATCAAAGGACTTAGTGGCTTAGTGGTTTGTGCCCCCGTCAGGTATCACAAAGGTTATGGGTTCTAGACCAGCATTTATCATTCCACCCGTTTTGAAAGTGAATATCCAAAGGAAATACTGAAATACTCCATGGTAATGGAGAAAGCCAGAGGACTTGGTTGCTCACTGGTTGGAGCCCCTGCCAGATATTGCGAAGTTTATGGGTTCTAGACCAGCGTCAATCATTCCGCCCATGTTTTGAAAAGGAATAATGAAATAGTCCATGGTAACTGGAAAAAATCAGAGGACTCAGTGGCTCAGTGGTTAGACCCCCTGTCAGTTATGAGTTCAAAGCCACTAGTTAGCACTCTTTTGCAACATTGACAAGGTTATGGTTTCTAGACCAGCATTCATCATTCCACCCATGGTTTGAAAATGAATATCCAAAAGGAATACTGAACTAGTCCATGGTAATAGAAAAAGTCAGAGGAATTGTTGGCTCACTGGTGAGAGCCCCTGGCAGATGTCGCAGAGATTTTGAGTTCAAAGCTACTAGTTAGCACTCTTTTTCAACATTGACAAGGTTATGGGTTCTAGACCAGCATTCATCATTCCACCCATGGTTTGAAAGTGAATATCCAAATGGAATACTGAACTAGTCCATGGTAATGGAGAAAGTCAGAGGACTTAGTGGCTTAGTGGTTTGTGCCCCCGTCAGGTATCACAAAGGTTATGGGTTCTAGACATGCATTTATCATTCCACCCGTTTTGAAAGTGAATATCCAAAGGAAATACAGAAATACTCCCTGGTAATGGAGAAAGCCAGAGGACTTGGTTGCTCACTGGTTGGAGCCCCTGCCAGATATTGAAAAGTTTAACGCTGGTCTAGAACCCATAATCATTCCATCCATGTTTTGAAAAGGAATACTGAAATAGTCCACGGTAATTGGAAAAAATCAAGAGGACTCAGTGGCTCAGTGGTTAGATCCCCTGTCAGTTGTTATGAGTTCAAAGCCACTAGTTAGCACTCTTTTGCAACGTTGACAAGGTTATGGTTTCTAGACCAGCATTCATCATTCCACCCATGGTTTGAAAGTGAATATCCAAAAGGAATACTCAACTAGTCCATGGTAATGGAGAAAGTCAGAGGACTTAGTGGCTTAGTGGTTTGTGCACCCGTCAGATATCACAAAGGTTATGGGTGCTAGACCAGCATTTATCATTCCACCCATTTTGAAAGTGAATATCCAAAGGAAATACTGAAATACTCCATGGTAATGGAAAAAGTCAGAGGTCTTGGCAGCTCACTGGTTGGAGCCCCTAATATCACAAATGTTATGAGTTCTAGACCAGCGTATGTCATGCCACCCATGTTTTGAAAGTGACTACCCAAAGGGAATAATAAAATAGTCCATGGTATTTGCAGCAAGTAAGCCGCTTTGGTGGCTCAGTGGTTAGAGCCCCTATCAGATATCACGGCGGTTATGGTTTCTAGACCAGCGTTTATCATTCCACCCATGTTTTGAAAGGAAATACTGAAATACTCCATGGTAATGGAGAAAGCCAGAGGACTTGGTTACTCACTGGTTGGAGCCCCTGCCAGATATTGCAAAGTTTATAGGTTCTAGACCAGCGTTAATCATTCCACCCATGTTTTGAAAAGGAATACAGAAATAGTCCATGGTAATTAGAAAAAATCAGAGGACTCAGTGGTTAGGCCCCCTGTCAGTTGTTATGAGTTCAAAGCCACCAGTTAGCACTCTTTTGCAACATTGACAAGGTTATGGTTTCTAGACCAGCATTCATCATTCCACCCATGGTTTGAAAATGAATATCCAAAAGGAATACTGAACTAGTCCATGGTAATAGAGAAAGTCAGAGGATTTGGTGGCTCACTGGTGAGAGCCCCTGGCAGATGTCGCAGAGGTTTTGAGTTCAAAGCTACTAGTTAGCACTCTTTTTCAACATTGACAAGGTTATGGGTTCTAGACCAGCATTCATCATTCCACCCATGGTTTGAAAGTGAATATCCAAATGGAATACGGAACTAGTCCATGGTAATGGAGAAAGTCAGAGGACTTAGTGGCTTAGTGGTTTGTGCCCCCGTCAGGTATCACAAAGGTTATGGGTTCTAGACCAGCATTTATCATTCCACCCGTTTTGAAAGTGAATATCCAAAGGAAATACTGAAATACTCCATGTTAATAGAGAAAGCCAGAGGACTTGGTTGCTCACTGGTTGGAGCCCCTGCCAGATATTGCAAAGTTTAACGCTGGTCTAGAACCCATAATCATTCCACCCATGTTTTGAAAAGGAATTCTGAAATAGTCCATGGTAATTGGAAAAAATCAAGAGGACTCAGTGGCTCAGTGGTTAGATCCCCTGTCAGTTGTTATGAGTTCAAAGCCACTAGTTAGCACTCTTTTGCAACATTGACAAGGTTATGGTTTCTAGACCAGCATTCATCATTCCACCCATGGTTTGAAAGTGAATATCCAAAAGGAATACTCAACTAGTCCATGGTAATGGAGAAAGTCAGAGGACTTAGTGGCTTAGTGGTTTGTGCACCCGTCAGATATCACAAAGGTTATGGGTGCTAGACCAGCATTTATCATTCCACCCATTTTGAAAGTGAATATCCAAAGGAAATACTGAAATACTCCATGGTAATGGAAAAAGTCAGAGGTCTTGGCAGCTCACTGGTTGGAGCCCCTAATATCACAAATGTTATGAGTTCTAGACCAGCATATGTCATGCCACCCATGTTTTGAAAGTGACTACCCAAAGGGAATAATAAAATAGTCCATGGTATTTGCAGCAAGTAAGCCGCTTTGGTGGCTCAGTGGTTAGAGCCCCTATCAGATATCACGGCGGTTATGGTTTCTAGACCAGCGTTTATCATTCCACCCATGTTTTGAAAGGAAATACTGAAATACTCCATGGTAATGGAGAAAGCCAGAGGACTTGGTTACTCACTGGTTGGAGCCCCTGCCAGATATTGCAAAGTTTATAGGTTCTAGACCAGCGTTAATCATTCCACCCATGTTTTGAAAAGGAATACAGAAATAGTCCATGGTAATTAGAAAAAATCAGAGGACTCAGTGGTTAGGCCCCCTGTCAGTTGTTATGAGTTCAAAGCCACCAGTTAGCACTCTTTTGCAACATTGACAAGGTTATGGTTTCTAGACCAGCATTCATCATTCCACCCATGGTTTGAAAATGAATATCCAAAAGGAATACTGAACTAGTCCATGGTAATAGAGAAAGTCAGAGGATTTGGTGGCTCACTGGTGAGAGCCCCTGGCAGATGTCGCAGAGGTTTTGAGTTCAAAGCTACTAGTTAGCACTCTTTTTCAACATTGACAAGGTTATGGGTTCTAGACCAGCATTCATCATTCCACCCATGGTTTGAAAGTGAATATCCAAATGGAATACGGAACTAGTCCATGGTAATGGAGAAAGTCAGAGGACTTAGTGGCTTAGTGGTTTGTGCCCCCGTCAGGTATCACAAAGGTTATGGGTTCTAGACCAGCATTTATCATTCCACCCGTTTTGAAAGTGAATATCCAAAGGAAATACTGAAATACTCCATGTTAATAGAGAAAGCCAGAGGACTTGGTTGCTCACTGGTTGGAGCCCCTGCCAGATATTGCAAAGTTTAACGCTGGTCTAGAACCCATAATCATTCCACCCATGTTTTGAAAAGGAATTCTGAAATAGTCCATGGTAATTGGAAAAAATCAAGAGGACTCAGTGGCTCAGTGGTTAGATCCCCTGTCAGTTGTTATGAGTTCAAAGCCACTAGTTAGCACTCTTTTGCAACATTGACAAGGTTATGGTTTCTAGACCAGCATTCATCATTCCACCCATGGTTTGAAAGTGAATATCCAAAAGGAATACTCAACTAGTCCATGGTAATGGAGAAAGTCAGAGGACTTAGTGGTTTGTGCCCCCGTCAGATATCACAAAGGTTATGGGTGCTAGACCAGCATTTATCATTCCACCCATTTTGAAAGTGAATATCCAAAGGAAATACTGAAATACTCCATGGTAATGGAAAAAGTCAGAGGTCTTGGCAGCTCACTGGTTGGAGCCCCTAATATCACAAATATTATGAGTTCTAGACCAGCGTATGTCATGCCACCCATGTTTTGAAAGTGACTACCCAAAGGGAATAATAAAATAGTCCATGGTATTTGCAGCAAGTAAGCGGACTTGGTAGCTCAGTGGTTAGAGCCCCTATCAGATATCACGGAGGTTATGGTTTCTAGACCAGCGTTTATCATTCCACCCATGTTTTGAAAGGGAATACTGAAATAGTCCATGGAAATAGGGAAAATCAGAGGAGTCAGTGGCTCAGTGGTTAGAGCCCCTGGCAGAGATCATGGGTTCGAAGCTACCAGTTAGCGCTCTTTCGCAACATTGACAAGGTTACGGGTTCTAGACCAGCATTTATCGTTCCACCTGTTTTGAAAGTGAATATCCAAGGGAAATACTGAAATAGTCCATGGTAAGAAAGCCAGACGCCTTGGTGGCTCACTGGTGAGAGCCCCTGTCAGATATCAAGGAGGTTATGGTTTCTAGACCGGCGTTAATCATTCCACCCATGTTTTGAAAGGGAATACTGAAATAGTCCATGGTAAGTGAAAAAAATCAGAGGACTCAGTGGTTAGAGCCCCTGGCAGATGTCACAGCGGTTATGAGTTCAAAGCCAATAGTTAGCACTCTTTTGCAACATTGACAAGGTTATGGGTTCTAGACCAGCATTCATCATTCCACCCATGGTTTGAAAGCGAATATCCAAAAGGAATACTGAACTAGTCCATGGTAATGGAGAAAGTCAGAGGACTTAGTGGCTCAGTGGTTTGTGCCCCCATCAGCTATCACAAAGGTTATGGGTGCTAGACCAGCATTTATCATTCCACCCGTTTTGAAAGTGAATAGCCAAAGGAAATACTGAAATACTCCATGGTAATGGAGAAAATCAGAGGTCTTGGTAGCTCACTGGTTGGAGCCCCTGCCAGATATCGCAAGTGTTATGGGTTCTAGACCAGCGTATGTCATGCCACCCATCTTTTGAAAGTGACTATCCAAAGAGAATAATAAAATAGTCCATGGTATTGGAGCAAGTAAGGGGATTTGGTGGCTCAGTGGTTAAAGCCCCTGTCAGAGATCACAGAGGTTATGGGTTCTAGACCAGCGTACGTCATTCCATCCATGTTTTGAAAGTGACTATCCAAAGGGAATAATAAAATAGTCCATGGTACTGAAGAAAGTCAGAGGATTTGGTGGCTCAGTGGTTAGAGCCTCTGCCAGATATCACAGAGGTTTTGAGTTCAAAGCCACCAGTTAGCACTCTTTTGCAACATTGACCTGGTTATGAGATCCAGACCAGCATTCATCATTCCACCGATGGTTTGAAAGTGAATATCCAAAAGGAATACTGAACTAGTCCATGGTAATGGAGAAAGTCAGAGGACTTAGTGGCTTAATCGTTTGTGCCCCTGTCAGATATCACAAAGGTTATGGGTGCTAGACCAGCATTTACCTTTCCACCCATGTTTTGAAAGTGAATATCCAAAGGGAACACTGAAATAGTCCATGGTAATACAAAAAATTAGAAGACTCGGTGGCTCAGTGGTTAGAGCCCTTGGCAGATATCACAGAAGTCATGGGTTCAAATCTACCAGTTAGCACTGTTTTGCAACACTGAGAAGGTTATGGGTTCTAGACCAGCATTTCTCGTTCCACTGGCTTTGAATGCGAATATCCGCAGGGAATACTGAAATAGTCCATGGAAATGGAAAAAGTCAGAGGACTCGGTGGCTCAGTGGTTAGAGCCCCTGTCAGAGATCACAGAGGTTATGGGTTCTAGACCAGCATACGTCATTCCATGCCTGTTTTGAAAGTGACTTTCCAAAGGGAATAATAAAATAGCCCATGGTATTGAAGAAAGTCAGAAGATTTGGTGGCTCAGTGGTTAGAGCCCCTGCCAGATATCACAGAGGTTTTGAGTTCAAAGCCACCAGTTAGCACTCTTTTGCAACATTGACCTGGTTATGAGATCCAGACCAGTATTCATCATTCCACCGATGGTTTGAAAGTGAATATCCACAAGGAATACTGAACTAGTCCATTGTAATGGAGAAAGTCAGAGGACTTGGTGGCTTAGTCGTTTGTGCCCCTGTCAGATGTCACAAAGGTTACGGGTGCTAGACCAGCATTTATCTTTCCACCCACGTTTTGAAAGTGAATATACAAAGGGAATACTGAAATAGTCCATGGTAATAAAAAAAAATCAGAAGACTCGGTGGCTCAGTGGTTAGAGCCCCTGTCAGATGTCACAGACGTCATGGGTTCAAATCTACCAGTTAGCACCGTTTTGCAACATTGAGAGGGTTATGGGTTCTAGACCAGCATTTATCATTCCACCGGCTTTGAATGCGAATATCCGCAGGGAATACTGAAATAGTCCATGGAAATGGAAAAAGTCAGAGGACTCGGTGGCTCAGTGGTTAGAGCCCCTGTCAGAGATCACAGAGGTTATGGGTTCTAGACCAGCGTACGTCATTCCATCCATGTTTTGAAAGTGCCTCTCCAAAGGGAATAATAAAATAGTCCATGGTATTGAAGAAAGTCAGAGGATTTGGTGGCTCAGTGGTTAGAGCCCCTGTCAGAGATCACAGAGGTTATGGGTTCTAGACCAGCGTACGTCATTCCATCCATGTTTTGAAAGTGACTATCCAAAGGGAATAATAAAATAGTCCATGGTATTAACGCAAGTCAGAGGATTTGGTGGCTCAGTGGTTAGAGCCTCTGCCAGATATCACAGAGGTTTTGAGTTCAAAGCCACCAGTTAGCACTCTTTTGCAACATTGACCTGGTTATGAGGTCCAGACCAGCATTCATCATTCCACCGATGGTTTGAAAGTGAATATCCAAAAGGAATACTGAACTAGTCCATGGTAATGGAGAAAGTCAGAGGACTTAGTGGCTTAGTCGTTTGTGCCCCCGTCAGGTATCACAAAGGTTATGGGTGCTAGACCAGCATTTATCTTTCCACCCATGTTCTGAAAGTGAATATCCAAAGGGAATACTGAAATAGTCCATGGTAACAAATAAAGTCAGAAGACTCAGTGGCTCAGTGGTTAGAGCCCCTGGCAGATGTCACAGAAGTCATGGGTTCAAATCTACCAGTTAGCACTGTTTTGCAACATTGAGAGGGTTATGGGTTCTAGACCAGCATTTATCGTTCCACCGGCTTTGAATGCGAATATCCGCAGGGAATACTGAAATAGTCCATGGAAATAGAGAAAGTTAGAGGACTGGGTGGCTCAGTGGTTAGGGCCCCTGTCAGAGAACCCAGACGTTGTGGGTTCTAGACCCGCGCATGTCATTCCACCCCCCCCTTGTTTTGAAAATTACTATCGAAACGGAATAATAAAATAGTCCATGGTATTGGAGCAAGAAAAAAAATTTGATGGCTCAGTGGTTAGAGCCCCTGTCCGATACCACAGAGGTTATGGGTTCAAAGCCACCTTGAGGCAGTGGAGTTGTTGGTCCTAGAGGGAGGGGGCTTACAACACAAAGATATTTTGGCATGTCATCAACAACTACTGCACATGAACAATCAGACAGAATTGCATGTGGTCACCTTCTTCAAATAATGACCGATATTTTCAAAAAATGGAATAAACAAACTGAAACAAAATTTGTCAGTTTATTCTGGTAGGGAAGGAGGTGGAGCGGCACCAACTAGACATAGAATAAACTGAAACAAAATGTCAGTTTATTCTGTTTTTTGTAAAACTTGAAAATATGACCTAAGCCATTATTTTAAGAAGGTGACGATGTATCTAACTCAATCAATCTATCTGAGAAGTGCATGTATACATCAAGGAGCTGGGCAGTGTTCAGAAAGTGAACACACTTGCATAAAAATCAAAGCACCTGAACGCATATCAGTACCTATACTATGTAAGAAAGCAGAAAACGTTGTAATTAAGAAATTGTTTCCATGTGGTGGCTATTTGCGTAACACATACCTGTTGAGATGGGCTGGAGAGTCCATCCGATTGGCTACGGTCTCGGCGAGCTCAGGCATCCTGTGAAAGGGTAACTTGATAGGAGGAACCACCGTCAATCTCCATTGAAACCGCCTCCTTGCCAATGTTATCAGCCTGTGAGAAAAGACTCCGAGTAATGAATCCTGAGGAAATGTTTTTATGATGTTTATCTATCTGGTCTTATTGGCATCTCAAGGGCCTTCACTAGCTCATTGGGGACTGGTGGGCCAGTAGAGGGCAGTCTCCCCTCTGGTCCTAATAAAAAATAAAAATCCCAAACCCCAGTGCAGTGATGGAGACACTGTTGATGAGACTTTAAACCGTGGTCATTAAAGATCCCATCACAAAGAGTAGGGGGGGGGGGTCTCCCAGTGCCCTGTCAAAATTCCCAACCTGACTTTCTCCATCTGGCCATCCTCCCAAGCGTAATTGGCTCAATTGTTCTGTCGTACCTGGCAAAGTCAAATTCTTTAAAAAGTGTTGTATTAAATCGCTATCTGGTCATTGGCTCATGTAACTGGTTTCTGTTCAGGTTAAGAGGTACAGAGCAGTGGTTCCTAGTACTGATAGGGTGAATGTAGGTCAAGAAATTAATGACAATGCTGAGGTTTCCTCTGATTATGAATGACGAGTTAGAAAAGCTGGATAGAGAAGAAAACACTTGGAGATGAACATATGATTGATTGTAATATCAATGAGCGGATTTATGGTCTTAACACTGTGAGAAATCATGTTTTAAACCTATATATACACACATATTAGAAAAGTGGACATACATTCTTATGGGTTTTCAAGGCAGGGGCCAGATATTGAAAAGAAAACAGATTAACACGATTTCTTCCATCTACTCTCTTTCGCTTAATAGAGTATGGGATCTGAGTGATGAAAGGCTGTTCCTTTTTTTTTTTTTAAAGATATTTGATCTTTATAGAGAACCTGAAGCTGAGAGATAGCGAGTTTGGTTATGTTCTATGGAGACCTGCGTGTCATTTACCTAGGTTGGCTTCACATTTATCTTTATACTTTATGGGCTTGCATACTTCAAACCGCTTGTAATACTTGTCAATATACAGCTCCGAGTTGTATAGTCATGTTCACATGACGGAAACCTTCCTCTTCCGGTTCTGGTCCCCATAAATATATATCACATTCAACATGTAAAACCGTCACGATATGAAGTTAATCAGCTATTTTGTTTGATTTACTTATTGATGGATCAAAAACGTGCATTTGGGGATTTGATCTGGCAATTGCCATGTCGCCATTTGTGGGAAGATGGTGGCGCGAATTCACGTTCGCAGCGGCCTCACTCAGTACCATCGATGCAGTGTCTTTGTCCTCATCTGCATCTAAATGTTTGTCTTCGTTTGTTGGCTGGGAGAGCTGATGCTGGATCGGCTGCGAGAGCTTGGTCTGTGGCGCTGTGGACTCCGGGACCGCAGCCTTGCCCGGAGCCGCACCCAAGGAGGCAGCACCGAGGGCGGTCTGACAGGACGCAGAAGCAGGGCAGGCTAAGCTAACTGCTAGCCCATGCAGGACGGCAGTTACTATTACACCGAGGGCAGTCTAGCAGTGGGCTCACCTGGTGTTGACTGTGGTGGTTTTGATGTTGTCATGTGGAGTGTGTCAGGCGTGTCTGACTGGGAGAGCTGGCGCTGGATCGGCTGGAGGGCTTGGTCTGCTTTGTCCGGTTGCCACAGGGACCACAGCCCCTGCCTGTGTTACACCCCTGTAAGGGGGAATACGAAAGGAATGACTACAGAGACGATGTTGCTGCTTCAAGTTCCAACGTTCCAATGAAAAAAATCTAAATATATACATTTACATGTTCACAAAAATCCCCAATAAATACTGTATTGTTCCTTTAAGAAACTGCACATTTGGAAAATAAGAGTATTGTCTCTTTAAAAACTTTACAATAAGAAAAATCCCAATATGAATGAATATCAATGCATTTTGTCACCTTAAATTACACAAAGAAAACACATTGGAAATACAACAGAAAATATCTGCATTGTACCTTTAACTGAAATATAGCCACAAGCAGCGATTAACGGGGTCCAAGCAGTATTGCAGCTGCCTATCAAATAGCTTCTATGTGACATCAACAATAAGCCTCTCAAGTTTCATGAAGATCGGACATTCACACTGGCAAATATTAGCTACTGAATTTTGATTGGCTGTTTGGCAGCCATTTTGGTAATCCAGCCAATTGGAGCTTTAGGCAATGTAACCAAATGGGGCCAGATGTTTAGATTAAGTGGTTTTTGAGATATTGACATGTGTCAGTTGTAGTGCCCCCTATGGATGAAATATCACAAAATTTGGTGTGCTTCCGAAGAATGTTGTGTGGATTCTGCTTAACACGTTTCGTTACATTTGGACAAATCATATCACAAGATAGAGACAATAGAATCATTATGGACCACACCTTAAATTTTGATTGACATGTAACTTCGAAATGGAAAGGCATATCAAAAGTCTTTTAAGAACTTACAATCAGCATTGTGTGGAAATGGAGACCAAATTTCATGAGAATCAGATGAACAGCCTCAGACTAGTTCATTTTGCTTTCACTTTCGTTTTTGGAAAATGGCGGGACAATTTTGCTGGTGGAAATTGGCGGCAATGGGTGCTTTAGATTCAGGAGCTTCCAAGGAATTAGTGGGGAAAGAATTTCTCCAAAGTTCCATGCAGAGCCCGAACTATTACCCAAAACGTAAAAGTGCTTATTGTAGCGCCCCCTATGGGTGTATCAATATAATATCTCTTCTGTAAGATCGTTAAGAGGTGTGGAACGTACCTACCAAGTTTGGCGTCTGTGCAACCTATAGTTTTTGCTTACCAGACACTTTTAGGGAAGGATTTTGAAAAAACAACAATAACAATAGTAATAATAATCCTTAGAGAAACAATAGGGTTCCGCAGCTGTCGCTGCTTGGACCCCTAATTAGGAAGTTGTCAGGAAAATACCTGCATTGCACCTTTAAACAAAATTAGAAAAACGATTTTACAGTTCCTTTTAACAGAATTAGTTAATACCTTTATAGCACCTTTAACCAGACTGCATAGTAGGTGTGCATTATCCAGTAGTGTCTATATGGCTGCCACGCATTTAAACCTGAATACAGTTGAGTCAATGGTAAATCAATAAAACAGTTAACAGTCTTGTTTTAACTTAAACACAAATAGCAGTTTATATCTCCACATCCAACAGTGATAAACTTCTTAAACTGGAACACATTGATATCACTATTTTAACCGTACAATATAAAATGGATACAGTACAAACATGCTGCCTCACGAAATGGCGGCCATTACGTTTCTACCGCTTTCTCGGCGATGTGACACCAACTAGCAAGCATGCTACAGTCGAGCAACATTTTCATAGTTAGCCGAACTAGAATCACTCGACAGACATTTTACTCTCCACGTATTCTATAGAGCATAGAAAACATATATACATGGTTAAAAATATTACAACCTTCGTTCTTACCTGTAAGGGAGAATATGAAAGGAATGAATACAGAGGCGATGTTGCTGCTTCAAGTCCAAAAGTTGTAATGAACGAGCCATTCATGTAATGAACGAGTCATTCAGTACCCCGGTACAACTGCAGGCTAGTAGTTGAAGTGCCATACCGGAGTCATCCTTCCCCTGTTGCTCGCATCATTCCATAGGGCACTGGTGGGTCCCAGTACATGGTGCTATTTGGGAGTCCAGTGCTGTAACAACTGGGACTGCCCAACTGGTCATATGTGAAAACAATCAGAGCTCGTCTCTCTCACTGGTCGCTGGTATCGTTGTTCGTTTTCATTGCCGTTTTCACTTTGAACTGGGGACAGTGGTACTGGAATTCTCTCTTCCAAGGCAATCTCCTTTTGAGCAGTCATCTTCTCTTGGCCTGATGTGTCCTCTGTCAACATGTCTCCCCTGTTCTGATCCAGCTGAGGAATGTCTTGTTGCTGAGGCTTGGCATCCTGTGAGGGTTCTGTGATTTCCCTATCAGCATCCTCTCTATTTACCTGAGGCTGTATCGCAGGCAGAGGATCCCGAAGCATATAGTATCCAACGTCATCATCATCACCATCATCATTATCTTCTTGATGTTGTTGTTTCCTGTCTGTACTGGTCCGAGCTGTGATTTGTCTCTTTGATTTTGCAGGTTTTAACTGTATCTCGAGGGGGAAGTGGTCACATGGCAAGAGATTACGGTGCAGAATTCTACTTCCTTTGCCTTGCTCTGGTATTACTTCATATATGGGCATATCTTTTCCCACCTGACGGATGACTTGGTGGATGCAATCTTCCCAATGGTTCCGGAGCTTCCCCGTTCCTCCTCTGGGTGTCATATTCTGAACTAGGACCCAGTCACCCTCGTGCAAGACAGAGCTCCTTACTTTGTTGTCATGGTTCTGCTTGCTCCTCAAGCCAAACTGCAAGTCAACAGGTAGTCTTGGTGATCTCCCAAAGAGGAGATAGAAGGCAGAGAAGCCTGTGACTTCACATCGAGTGTTGTATGCATAAATGAGTTTGGTTATGACTCTCTCCAACTTGATATCTGCCTCTCAGTAAGCGTTTTCAGCATTTGCAGTAGTGTTCTATTTGGACATTCAACTTGCCCGCTGCCTTGTGGATGTTATGGTTTTTTCTTGAGCCCATCACTCCACAGTTTTTCTTTAGCTGCACAAATAACTGATTTTCGAATTCCCCTCCCTGGTCATGATGGATCCTTAAGGGAAACCCAAACTTCAGCGCATAATTGTTAAATATCTTGTCAGCAACCGCTTTTGCAGATTTTGATGTTGTGGCATAGGCTTGTGCAAAGCATGGGAAATGATCGATTATCACCAATATGTATTCATATCCACCTTTACATTTGTCTAAATGCAGGAAGTATATGGATATGAGTTCGAAGGACTGGATTGTGACAATTGAGGTGAGTGCAGCTATTGTTTCTGTTAAGTTAACTTTTGTTGGTGCCTCTATACGACTCTTTACTGTAGCCCTTTGTGTTATGTGGCACACACATTGTGATGACGTTTTTGGTGGTGGACGGTGGCCATGCTGGTGTGACCTGCTGTCGAGAGCAAAAAGTGAAGGAAAAAAACTAAATGGAAAACGTGTCATTATTGTAAATTAACATGGTAGCAGAGGATGGTTGCTAATAACTACAAATTGCCTCCAGGATTCGACGAGGTTAAGTCCTACGAGAATTGGAAAAATGAAGTGGAAATGTGGAGAAGGGTGATGGACTTGGACAAGAAAAAACAAGTGTTGGCTGTGGCTTTATCGCTGAAAGGTAGGGCCAGGGATGTCGCTCTGGAAATACAAGCTGACGATCTCGATAAGGATAATGGAATGATCACTTTGATTCAGGAACTTGACAAAGTTTTTATGAGAGAAGAGAAGGACTGTGTTTCTGAAGCGTACTCGGAGTTTGATCGTATATCAAGGAAAGATGGCGTCTCGATGGCTGAATATATTGCGGCCTTTAAACAGAAATACATTAAGAGTCGTAAGTTTAATATGGTTCTGCCCGACGCGGTTTTGGCGTTTAAACTACTGGATACAGCCGACCTTGGTGTAAAAGACAAGCAACTGGCATCAACTGCATGTGGTATTCATACTTTTGCCGACATGAAGTCGGCGCTCAAACGAGTATTTGGCAAGAAAAGTAAGCAAAAGGCGGGAGCAATTAACGTGAGTCAGGATGACGTTTACTACACAGATCACAAAAGAGAGCAGTCACGAGCCCAAAGTAGCCAAGCTAGAGGACCACTCCCTGGCACTAAACCACTTGATAAGTATGGAAGGCGGACAAAGTGTGGAATTTGTCAAAGCACATACCATTGGGTAAAAGACTGCCCACAAAAGAAAGAACACGTAAAGATGACAAGTGAAAATAAATGCAGTGAAGAACCTGAGGATTGTAACATAACACTGTTTTCCAAGGGATAAGAGTCTGACATATTCATGGTTGAGGCTCTCGGATTGGCTATAATTGATACAGCTTGCACAAGGACAATCTGCGGTGAAAAATGGCTGAATAACTATGTAGAGGGACTAAATGAGAGTGTACAAGAAGTGACAAATATGAAGAGTAGCAGGCCTTTCAAGTTTGGGGATGGACAAGTTGTGCATTCCACAAGACATGTCAAAATCCCAGCCAAGGTAGGAAAAACAAAATTGTGCATAGAAACGAAAGTTATAATAATAAATCAATCTTATATAGTGCCTTTCTAGTACTCAAAGTCGCTTCACAATAAATGGAGTGAAACAAGACGACAGATGAACATAACACAGACATACAGGGGTGGATGGGAAGGGGGGCTACGAAAGAGAGAAGCGGCAGCCACAGACGACGCCAGCAGTACTCGCTGACTTGGAGAGATATAAAGGGAAAGAAAAACAAACATCATAAATCACAGATGCAGGTCAAGCACTCAGTCCCCAGCCTGCCCCAGACCAGGGGTGTATGAACGGATGGGGGGGGCAAGTAGTCCGATCCGACATCCCCTTACTACCAAGCAAAACCTCACTGAAAAGGGCAGGAGCTGTTTTGGACTTAGAGAACGATACAGCGATAATGTTTAAACAATCGTTAGCTCTAGAGGTTACTTCCTCAGGACACTATTGTGTAAACATATCAGATAAACCCTCCCCCAAGTGATACATATGAGAACGTGGTACTAGCCATTACAGAAAATGACTGAGGAACAAAAGTACAAAGCTTTACTGAAACTTCACAGGCAGTTTGGCCATGCATCAGCTGATAAACTCAAAAAAATGCAGATGAATGCTGGAAATGTGGATGATGAGAGCACCGCTATTGTGGAAGAGATAGTAAGTAAATGTGAGACATGTCTCAAACACGGCAAGCCTAAGCCCAAGCCTGCTGTTGGTCTGCCCATGGCTTCCCGATACAACGAGACTGTGGCAGTAGATTTACACAAATTAGAACCAAATGTGTGGTACCTCCACATTATCGATCACTTCACTCGGTTCAGCGCTGGTAGTATTGTCACTTCCAAGAAACCAAGTGTGATAGTGAAACATATCATGCACTCCTGGATCAGTGTCCACGGTCTGCCGGAGCGACTTTTCAGTGACAGCAGAGGGGAGTTCAACAATGAGGAAATGAGAGACATGGCAGAGAACTTCAATATTTAGATTAAGACCACTGCTGGCTACAGTCCGTGGAGCAATGGCTTGCTGGAGCGCCATAATCAAACACTCACGGAAATACCGTTGAAAGTAAAACTCAACAATAGATGTGACTGGAGAACGGCCCTGGATTGGGCACTCATGTCAAACAACACAATCCAGAATGTGCACGGTTTGAGTCCATACCAGGTGGTATTTGGACAAAATCCAAATCTTCCCTCTGTCCTAGTGGATAAGCCACCTGCTTTGGAAGGCACTACTATGAGTGCATGGGTGGGACAACACAACAGCACTACACACAGCAAGGAAAGCATTCACAAAGGCAGAGTGCTCAGAGAGAATAAGGAGAGCTCTAAGAAAGCAGCTTCGTCCCACAGATGTACAGTGTGAAACTGGGGACAACATTTTCTACAAGAGGACAGACTGTGTTGAATGGAAAGGCCCTGGAGTTGTGATAGGACAAGATGGGGTGGTGGTATTTGTACGTCATGGTGGGACCTATGTCAGGGTTCATCACTCTAGGCTAAGAAAGGCTAATGCTGATCACAGTGAAGTAGTTAGTGCTGAAGGTCTAGAGCACCCTACAGAAAATGACACTCAGGATAATACTGACACTGATAATTATATGGACAATGATGCTCGGAATGTTGTAGGGGTCCACGACAATGCTATAGATGACACTGAGGGTTGTCAATCAACAGCCACTAGCCATAAAAGCAGGAGGCTCTCTAGCACTAAAAACAGGACAGACAATTAGCTATGTGGACAATGACACTGGTGTTTCTCACACAGCAAAAATTATGGGAAGAGCAGGAAAGGCTACAGGAAAGCACAAAAATTGGCACAACCTACAGTACTCAGAACCCGCTGACATTGCAGGTACTGTGAGGTCAGCTGATCTTACTCAGGTAGGCAATCTTCAGATTGAGCCACTGAACAATATTGAAATATTCTGATATACATGAAAATGATGTGTTAAGCACAGAGGATGTTTCATTTGATGAAACTTGATGAAATTAGTAACTGGAAGAGAAATGCGGTGTTTGAGGAGGTAAAAGACATTGGTCAAAAGCAGGTGTCCACCAGGTGGGTGTGCACACTGAAAGAAACCCCTGATGGTATAATACTCAAAGCACGTCTAGTAGCAAGGGGCTTTGAGGAATTTAACGCTAAAGAACTTCCAAAAGACTCTCCTATGTGTTCCTCAGTCACTCAGATCAGTTATATGCCAGAGACAGTGGACACTACATTCCATGGACATCAAGTCATCTTTTCTCTTAAGGAAGCTGAGCTGTCTTCGGACATTTACATTCGTCCTCCTGCTGAAGCCAAAAGCGAAGGAATTTTGTGGAAGCTCAGGAAATGTGTCTATGGACTAGCTGATGCATTGCTCTACTGGTATAATAGAGTCAAAGCAACACTGATGAGAACAGGGGCCACAATGTCACAAGTGGATCCTGCTGTTTTCTACTGCCTTGATGAACACTGCAGTGAAACTGGCATCCTTGCTTGACTTCATTTGGGGTGGCTCGCACACATTTGCCACTACAGTCATTCTCCACCTCAAAACAGCTTTTCAGGTGGGATGTGAGGAGCATAACAGCTTTCGTTATGTGGGGATGGAATTTGCCACAGTAAAAGGCGGAGTGGACATGCAACAACAGATCTACATAGAGAATCTTCAGTCCATTCTCATGGACTCATCAAGAGCTTTGAAGCATGATTCTCCTCTTACAGACTGTGAGACTGACAAACTAAGGTCAAAAATAGGTCGACTCCTATGGGTGAATAGACAGAGCAGGCCGGATATCATATATGATATGTGCATCCATTCTAAAACAAGCTACTGTGCAAACCATGCATGAAGCAAACAAAGTAGTAAGGAAACTCAAATCAAAAAATGTTATCCTAAAATTTCAGAACTTAGGTAAGATAACTCTTTAAAGCTCGTCACTTTCAGTGATGCTTCTATGGGTAACCTACCTGACGGCGGAATACAAGGAGCGCATCTCATCATGCTGATGGGCAAGGAAGGGACATTCTCACCTGTCTGTTGGCAATCCAAAAGGATCAGGAGAGTAGTTCGGAGCACTCTGGCAAGAGAAACACTTGCTCTTGCTGATGGTATCGACAATGCCATATTTCTGTCATCCCTCTACTCAGAACTCCTCACAAGAAATGTCACACGGCATCTTGCCTGTGGTATGTGTCACAGGCAACTACTCCCTTATGGATGCCATCAAGTCCACCAAATCGGTGACAGAGAAAAGACTGAGACTAGAAATAAGTGGCATCAAAGAACTTATTCAGAACAAAAGGATTCAACGCATCATTTGGTCAGCCACAAAGGAACAGCTGGCAGATTGTCTAACCAAAAGAGGAGCCTCTCCCCTGGTGCTTCTGAAAGAACTGAAGGATGGACAGTGGAAACTTGAGGAGTAACTGTCAAAAAAATACATATATAGATATATAAATACTGTTAAGTCTGTTAAAGACTGGACTGTTATGTTTTTCTTACAGAATGTTTTCTGACAAAGCATAGACATTTAGTGTTAACCTTTTTGCAGGCATTTTTCTTAAAAAGAGGGGAGATTGTTAACTTTTGTTGGTGCCTCTATATCACTCTACGGTAGCTCGCTCTGTGTTATGTGGCACACGCATTGTGATGACATTTTTGCTGGTGGACGGTGGCAGTGGCCACGCTGGTATGACCTGCTGTTGAGAGCAAAAAGTAAAGGATCGGAACCGAATGGAAAACGTGTAATTATTGTAAATTATTAGTTTCCCTACAGGGCTTTTTCTGTTTGAGGCAGGCACATACTGTGTGTGAGTCCTTCGTGTCTACGGCTTGTACTGTAGCTTGGACTTGAAGAAGAGGACATTTGCGCTGTGCATTCTTCCATCACTGTTTCGATGTCACAGGACATTCTTGAAAGGCCGCCAGCATCACCGTTCTCTTTGCCTGGGGGGTATTCGATAGTTAGGTGGAAGTTGGCTATTTCAGCAACCCACCTACATCCCGTTGCGTTGAGTTTGGCTGTTGACAACACATTGGTAAGTAGATTGCTGTCCGGGTATATGGTGCAAGATGAGCCAATTAGGTAGTCCCAAAACCGTTAGGTAACGGCCCATTCAAGGCTAGGAATTCAAGTTTCCCACAATGACGATGGTAGTTTTTGTCAGCTTGTGTCAGTGTGCGAGAGGCATAGGCTATAACACATAGCTTCCCCTCCTGCTCCTGATACAACACTGCACCTAGGCCTTGGTTTGAAGCGTCTGTGTGCAAGATGAACGGTTTGTTGAAGTCTGGGAAACCAAGTATAGGTGGCTCAACCAGGCAGTCCATCCATTTTTCTAGTATCTGTTGGTGTTTGTCAGTCCATGTTATCAGTTTGTGTGAGGGTGTCCTTTAGTTCTTCCCTTTTACTTTCCTCATCCTTGTGTTACTGTCCTTTTGTTTATCTGATCCAGGGTCCAATTCGGTCAGGGCATATAGAGGTCCAGCAATTCCAGAGAAGTCCATAATGTACTGACGGTAGTAGCTTAGTAGTCCCATGACTACCCTCAGCTCTCCCACAGTCCACGACCTCTTCTCCTTTAAAGCTCTCACTGCAAGAGTATCTGCGGGGACCATTTTACTGCCCTCAGCAGACACGATGCGCCCTAAGTAGCAGACTTCATGCCTGAACACTTCACATTTAAAGGGTTTTCAGCTTTATTCCATAACACTGTCCTCACATCCTCCACATGATCCCCGAAGGACCTACTGAAGACCAGGCTGTCATCTAGGTATGGAACGCAGCTGTCATCGCTCAACCCTTCCAAACATTCTTCCATAAAGCATTGGAAGGCAGCCGGCGCGTTCATCAGGCCAAAGGAGATTCTGATAATAATATATTTATAGCGCTTTTCAAGGTACGCAAATAAAGACCCCACATTGTTACGAAAGCAGTCAGGGATCTGCTCTCCTTTCTCATGAAGCCCCGATGATATACTTTCCCTTGATCTAAGAGAGAACTAGGAGTTTCCTCCTAGGCCGTTCATTATGTACTGCACCCTGGGAATAGGCTGGCGGTCGGGGAGCGTCTCGGTTCACTTCAATCAATATACAGTTGTAGACTCCCATCTTTTTTCTGAACACAGACGGTGGGTGATGCGTATGCTGAATTAGATTTCTCCTCCCATATCTCTCAGTGCCTAAGCCAATGTACTGGGAAATGAAGGACTACTTGAATGACCTCATTGCCCAGGGCTGGGTGGCGAAATCTAATTCACCATATGCATCACCGGCCATCTGTGTTCAGAAAAAAAGATGGGAGTCTATGACTGTGTATTGATTTTTGTGAAGTGAACAGAAAGACTCTCCCCGACTGCCAGCATATTCCCAGCGTGCAGGACTTCAACGGACAGCCTAGGAGGAAACTCCTGGTTCTCTCTCTTAGATCAAGTGAAAGTGTACCATCAGGGCTTCATGAGAAAGGAGAGCAGACTCGACTGCTTTGGTGACACCGTGGGGTCTTTATGAATGGATCAGAATCCCCTTTGGCCTGATGAACGCTCCAGCTGCATTCCAACGCTGTATGGAAGAACGTTTGGAAGGGTTGAGGGATGAGAGCTGCATTCCATACTTAGATGACACCCTGGCCTTCAGTAGGTCCTTTGAGGATCACATGGAGGATGTGAGGACAGTGCTACAGTGACTACGGCAGCATGGAATAAAGCGGAAACCCACTAAGTGTGAAGTGTTCAGGCGTGAGGTCCGCTACTTAGGGCGCATCGTGTCTGCTGAGGGCAGTAAAATGGACCCTGCAGATACTCTTGCAGTGAGAGCTTTAAAGGAGAAGAGGCCACGGACTGTGGGAGAGCTGATGGCAGTCATGGGACTACTAAGCTACTACCGTCAGTACATTAGGGACTTGTCCCGAATCGCTGGACCTCTATATGCCCTGACCGAATTGGATCCTGGATTAGATAAACAAAAGGACAGTAACACAAGGATGAGGAAAGTAAAAGGGAAGAACTAAAAGTCATTCTCACACAAACTGATAACATGGACTGACAAACACCAACAGATACTGGAAAAATTGATTGACTGCCTGGTTGAGCTGCCTATACTTGGATTCACAGACTTCAACAAACCGTTCATCTTGCACAGAGACGCTTCAAACCAAGGTCTAGGTGCAGTGTTGTATTAGAAGCAGAAGGGGAAGCTATGTGTTATAGCCTATGCCTCTCGCACACTGAACAAAGCTGAAAAAACCACCATCTACATTGAGGGAAACTTGAATTCCTAGCCGAACGGTTTCGGGACTACCTAATTGGCTCATCTTGCACCATATACCCGAACAATCCACTTACCGGTGTGTTGTCAACAGCCAAACTCAACGCAACGGGATGTAGGTGGGTTGCATAATTAGCCAACTTCCACCTAACTATCGAATACCCCCCGGGCAAAGAGAACTGTGATGCTGACGGCCTTTCAAGAGAACCCTGTGACATCGAAACAGTGATGGAAGAATGCACAGCGCAAATGTCCTCTTCTTCAGTCCAAGCCACAGTACAAGCCGCAGAGTATGGTCCATGATGGCTGTCGGATGTGCAGAAACAGATGAGGGCACATCCAAGTCCTTTTCAAGAGCAGCTATCTGTCAAGCTCAGAGAGATGATCAGAATACTGGCCCCGTCATAGCCTGCAGTCAGATGAAAAGCCTGTGGGACAGCAGCTAAAATCATTCAGCACACACAGCAAGTGTTTACTCAGTGAGTGGGAAAAACTCAGCCTGGATGGAGATGAGATACTCCACCGAAAGACTAGACCCAGAACACAACATGTTGTACCCGAAATATACAAGTCAACAGTCCAGAGACAACTCCACAACATCACCTGTTCTGGATCGCTTCTACTGGCCACACATGCAGCGAGAGATAGAACAGTATGTGTCTCAAAGCTGTGCCTTCCTCAAACAGAAAAAGCCCTGTAGAGAAACAAGAGCTCCACTCACCTCAATTGTCACAACCCAGTCCTTCGAACTCGTATCCATTGACTTCCTGCATTTAGACAAATGTAAAGCTGGATATGAATACATATTGGTGATAATCAATCATTTCCCATGCTTTGCACAAGCCTATGTCACAACATCAAAATCTGCAAAAATTGTTGCTGACAAGATATTTAACGATTATGCGCTGAAGTTTGGGTTTCCCTCAAGGATCCATCATGACCAGGGACGGGAATTCAAAAATCAGTTGTTTGCGCAGCTAAAGAAAAACTGTGGAGTGATGGGCTCAAGAAAATACCGTACCACCCACAAGGCAACAGGCAAGTTGAACGTCTAAATAGAACACTACTGCAAATGCTGAAAACGCTTACTGAGAGGCAGACGTCAAATTGAAGAGACTCATTGCCCAAACTCATTTATGCATAAAACAGCACTCGATGTGAAGTCACAGGCTTCTCTCCCTTCTATCTCCTCTTTGGGAGATCACCAAGACTACCTGTTGACTTGCTGGTTGGCTTGACCCCTGAGACTGGAACTACTGATCATCAAGAATACATGAAAAAGTGGAAACAACAGATGCAAGAGGCATATGAGATGACAACAAAAATGCAAAAAAGTGTGCTGAAAGGAGCAAGCAGAACCATGACAACAAAGTAAGGAGCTCTGTCTTGCATGAGGGTGACTGGGTCCTAGTTCAGAATATGACACACAGAGGAGGAACGGGGAAGCTCCGGAACCATTGGGAAGATTGCATCCACCAAGTCATCCGTCAGGTGGGAAAGATATGCCCATATATGAAGTAATACCAGAGCAAGGCAAAGGGAGAGGAAGTAGAATTCTGCACCGTAACCTCCTGTTGCCATGTGACCCCTTTCCTCCTGAGATTCAGTTAAAACCTGCAAAATCAAAGAGACAAATTACAGCTTGGACTAGTACAGACAGGAAACGACCACTCGAGAAGATAATGATGATAGTAATGACGATGACGTTGGATACTATATGCTTCGGGATCCTCTGCCTGCGATACAGCCTAAGGTTAATACAGAGAGGATGCTGATAGGGAAATCACAGAACCCTCACAGGATGGCGAGCCTCAGCAACAAGAAATTCCTCAGCTGGATCAGAACAGGGGAGACATGTTGACAGAGGACACATCAGGTCAAGAGGCGATTGTCCTGGAAGAGAGAATTCCAGTACCACTGTCCCCAGTTCAAAGTGAAAACAGCAATGAAAACAGACAATGATACCAGTGACGAGTGAGAGAGAAAGAGATGAGCTCCGAGTTTTCACATATGACCAGCTAGGCAATCCCAGTTGTTACAGCACTGGACTCCCAAGTAACACCATGTACTGGTGCCCACCAGTGCCCTATGGAATGATGCAAGCAACAGGGGATGACTCCGGTATGGCGCTTCAACTACAAGCCTGCTGTTGTACCGGGGTACTGAATGAACCGTACTCACACATCCACCATAAACTCATGGACTGTGAAAAGCTGAGTGCCAACACAAACACACAAACATGCACCATACACTCGTGGACTGTGAAAAACTGAGTGCTAACACAAATATACACACGTGTACTCTATACCAGGGTTTCCACTAGGATTTTTCCTTGCCGGTCCAATGTCCGGAAAGAATTTATTTTACCGGACAAATGTGAAATTACCGGACACGTTCAAAAACAGTTTGTTACAAATGCAAATATAACAGCCTACACTTAGGTTGAAGAAATAATGACAACAACCTCACATCTATTTAATGAAGAATACATATTAAACAAAACTGTAATGATTGTGCAAAACAAACAATAGCAAAACACTCATAACCAACAGAATACTCGTAACATTTAGCTCAGACTATAATAGCAAAACACTCAAAACCAACAGAATATTTGTAACATTTAGTCGAGACTATAATGGCAAAACACTCATAACCAACAGAACACTCGTAACATTTAGCCCAGGCTATGTATGATACAGCTAGCAGACATTTTTATTTTCTCCGTTTTTTGTATCGTGGCAAACTCCTCTGCTGTCGACTTAAAATCAAAGGTGTCTACAGTGTCTGTGCAGCTTGCAATGTACCTAAGCCGCGTCACTCTCTCCTGGTCCAGCCGATTTCGTTGCGCCGTCTTAAGTCTGTTCTACAGAGAGAAGCCTCTCTCTGCTGGCACGCTCCACACGGGCAAGACACGGGCAATTTTAGCCAGTGTAGCCCAGTCGGGACCACATACATAACCTTTTCGTGAATTATTTTAATTTGTAAAACTACAAGCCACCCCAGCTATTTCCATTCAATGCAGCTTTGGACTGAGGTAGAAAACTGGACAGCGGTGTCATGGCGACGCACATTGTTTGGCCAGGAATAAGGTGGTGGTATCGCACAATTAAACAGCGGACCCCTATGGCAGAAAAGAGCACTTAAGGCTGTTAATGGTCTGTTTCGCTGTCAAAACAGAAATGTCAAGGTGAGGGACAGCCAACATAATATCTAGGCTATGTTTTTTATGTGCATGCCTACCGGAAAGTTTGACCGGCAAGTTTTTATTTTTCTGGTTTTTCATAAATTTTACCAGTCAAATACCAGTATTTACTAGCTAACGGAAACCGTGTTCTATACATTCGTGGACTGTGAAAAGCCGAGTGCTAACACATACACACACATACACCATACACTCATGGACTTTTGGACAAGCCAAGTGCTAACACAGACACACACACGCTCTCTATACACTTCATGGCCTGTGAAGGACTGAGTGCTCACATGCATACACAAATACACTCCATACATTCATGGACTGTTGAAACAGCCGAGTGCTGACATACACACACGCTCTATACACTCATGGACTTTTGATAAAGCAGAGAGTTTACATGTATGAACCGTTGCGAGGCTGAAACAATAGCATCATATGCACTGGGTAACTGCTTGAAAAGTTGACTTAACTCGTTTGTTGAGATGTCAGGACAACGTCGGTGTTGAAGGGTTGTGTGTAATGGAGATGAAAATGTCTACTAAATGCACTGAATGGGGAAAAGATAGTGTTAAAAACGTCCACTAGATGTGAACTGAATAAGTTAAAATGTCAGTTTGCTCCAAATAAGGTCACGTTTCCTGTTGTCACTCTGCAGGCCAGCTAACACAGTGTGAAGAAACATTTTCTTCACTGACCCGAGGTCATATTGGAAACCTGACTGATTCCTGCAAAGCAAACAAGATCTTTGGTATCAGATCAAAAGCACAAATAAGGAAGTTCTGGGGGGTTTGTTTCAGGCCCTGCACCTCTGAGGTCAAGTGCTGATGGAGATCGGTTGCACTTTTCTCCTGGTAATGAGAACAGAGTATTCGCCTTAATGTGGGTAAGGTCAAGTTGGCTTTCCCCTCCAGATGGCTACTAAGTTGCCTGCCAGGGGATATTGCTCTTATCACTGCATCTATGATCTCAAGTTTGGGGAACCCCTTACTTAGATCATGTTTGATTTGATGAGCTAAGCTTAAGAAGGTTAGTCTCTTTCCGACTGGGTCACTGATTTGGCCGGATATCATAAGGTCTGTGCTCGGTGCTACCATCCTGCTTGGAACCATGTTTTTAATCTCCCTGTTCTCTTGCTGTCTTTCTCATTCTGTGTGGTTGCCAACTGAAGTTGCAAGGCCTCAATTTCCTTGATATTTTTTTCCTAATCTTCGTCCTGTTTTTCTCTGTTCCTCGTCTGCCTCTTTTAGTGTGCCAGTTTTACGAGCTGCCTGGAGCTCAGAAATTTTGTCTTGAAGATGGAGCAAGTTAGCCATTTCTTTATCCTCAAGTTTTTCTAGCTCTTCACTCTGTATGTAGTTTGAAATTAGTGTGATGAGAGCTGTTCGAACCTTGCCAGTAACATGCTCGAACCCTGATCCTGCAATGAATAGATGGTCACACAACTCCACCAAAGTATCTCTGGGCAGCACACATAATCCTCTTATGTCTAGCTGTAGTTTCTCTAATCTTAATCTTTGGGGAGTGGTAGCAGCCATCAGTATGTAGAAATACCTCAAATCACGTGTGCTCAGCTCTCAGACTGTCGGGAACCCACTGTAGCCGATTCACCACTTGCTCTCGATGTCTGGGTTGTAAAATGACTACGTGACGGCTGGGGACATCTGTTGTAGACGCTGACCCATGCTGCACACAATCCCAGCAGTTCCTCCAGATGTTATGCCCCTGTAAGCGGGAATATGAAAGGAATGAATACAGAGACGAGGTTGCTGCTTCAAGTTCCAAAGTCGTATTTTTACATGCTCACCGAAATCCTCAATAAACATTGTACTGTCCCTTTAAGAAACTGCACATTTGGAAAATAAGAGTATTGTGTCTTTAAGAAACTTTACAGTAAGAGAAATCCCAATATGAATCAATATCAATGCCTTTCGTCACCTTAAACTACTCAGAAAACACATTGGAACTACATTATAGTCATTTAGCCGATGCTTTTATTCAAAGCAACTTACAATAAGTGTATTTAATGTAGGAAATCAGGAGCACTACTAGTCAGAGGTCATAAGTGCATCTTCTCTCTAAACAAGCATCTAAAAACAAAACCAGTGCTAAAGTAAAAGCGCAAGAAAGAGATTATTTTTCTTTAAATGAGTGAATACAATAAGTGCTAAGAGCAAGTAACAGGGTAGTAGTCATCAGAAAATATCTGCATTGTACCTTTAACTGAATTAGGAAATTGTCAGGAAAATACCTGCATTGCAACTTTAAACAAAACTGGCAAAATACTTCTACAGTTCCTTTAAACAGAATTAGAAAATAACTTTACAGCACCTTTAACCAGACTGCACAGTATGTGTGCATTACCCAGCAGTGTCTGTACGGCTGCCACACATTTAAACCTGAATACAGTTGAGTCACTGGTGAATCAATAAATCAGTAAACAGTCTTGCTTTAAAGAGACACCTGTATCAAAACCCAACTTTTCCTGTTGTTAATCGATGTAAGGAGTGTGGATGTGATCGATGAGACCAATGGTAGCCCTAAAGTCACATTTATGGCCAGACGAGAGAGACCGCCGGTCGAACTATTTCCGGTTGGTAACTTACCGCGATCATTAGCATAAAGGGCGTGTCCGTAGCGGGACGCTATAAAAGCGGAGACGCCCCCTTCTGGCTCGGAGGAATACGGCTGTACTGGCTGAGGCCACTGAGCAGCATATGCGTGACGGTGAGGCAAGTAGTCAACTTCCACTGAGAGAGAGAGAGAGGACTCGTGTCTTCCGCTTCCACGTCCTCAACCTCAAAGCTGCTGTCGGTGGTCTCGTCGCTCGCCATTTCTGTTCTGTTTTGTTTTTTATAAAGTGACGACAGAGCAGGCGGCTTAGCCCGTGTTTAGCCCGCCCAGCCACGCCCACACGACCGCCCTGAATTTCAGTAGCCAATAGCTACGAACCATAAAACCACGCCCCTTCCTCCTAATTCAAACCACCCGTGTTAAAATGTGCTCCGAGACAGCATGGCGGCGTCTCTTTAACTTAAACACAAATAGCACTAACAGGCAAGTCCAGAAAAATAGGTTGCAGCAGTTTTATAGCTCCACATTCAAGTAACCGTGATGTACTTCTTAAACTGGAACACATTGGCGTCACTATTTTAACCGTACAATATAAAACGGATACAGACCAAACATGCCGCCTCACGAAATGGCGGCCATTACGTTTGTACCGCGCTCTCGCCTACGTGACGCCGGCTAGCAAGCATGCTACAGTCCAGCAACATTTTCATGTTTAGCCGAACTAGAATCACTTGCAAACACTACTCTAGACAGATATTTTACTCCCCACGTGTTCTATATAGCATAGAGAACATATATAAATGGTTAAACGTATGTTTACCTTGGTTCTTACCTGGAAGGAGGAATATGAAAGGAATGAACGCAGAACCGACGTTGCCGCTTCCAGTCCAAAAGTTGTAATGGACGAGCCGCAAGCAACACGTTTCCCTCACAGGCAGAGCAAGGCGAGAGCAAGCCACAACACATCAGCAGATTACGGGCGGATAGGTGAATTTGGGGAAATGAAGAAACTGTAAAATAGCGACAGGCAACATGGCCCAGAAAGGTCCGGTGTGGGTGCAGGTCTTTGTTCCAATTAAGCAGTGACACACCTGATTCTATTAGTCAGCCAATAGTCTTTGCTAAGGACCTTGATTTGTAGACCCCAGATGTGCATGTCCTTGGTTGGAACAAAACCCTGCACCCACACCGGACCTTTCTGGGCCATGTTGCCTGTCCCTGCTGTAAAACGTTTGAACTACAAACGTTTGGACTGACACACATTTACCATCTGTCGCAATTGTTGAGATTTAGTGGCGTTGTGAACGCAGCCCATAAATGACGAATGACACAAATGTTCGTTGACAACGTGTTCCCTCCTGTACACAAGCTAACATTAGCTGTTTCCAAACTGTACATGAGCTACCATAAGCTGGTCGTTTGGTTGGCTGATACACGGCTAGCTGCACACACAGCTTGCTGAACACCAGCGTGCCGAATGACGAGATGCTGACCACGGCTGTGGGACCAGACACGTGCTGTACACGTGCAGTCCTGAGCTGTGATGAAGCTGGTTCAACCTGCATGAACATACATACATTTCCATTTAGTTCAATCACCACGTGCACCACGCACTTATACATTTTCCTTAACATCAAATTAGTAAATATTTACTCGGCATTTGCAGAAATAAACTAACGTTACCCAATACCATTTACAATGCATCAAATGAAATTCACATCGCTAATAAGAAAACAATATTATCGGCATTTTACATGCGTTGTCATAACACAATAGCTACTGCTATTAGCTCAGTCTGGTGATTATACAAGAATCTACCGAGCTCATTTAGCTTTGTACGAACATTCCCACTCGATCTAACATGTGTATATAATACTCGGAATTCAAATACAATTACAAAACAGGGTACTTACGTTTCCACTTTATCGCATTTAAATCAACCGTTTCCACTTTATCGCATTTAATTAACTCTTGTATTTTTCGGGAGCTCAACTCCACGCAACCATGTGCTTCGTTTCTTTGCACCGTTCTGAATCGCCTGCGCTGCATGATGACGTCATCTATGCGCCTCATATTACTGAGATTGGTGTCTCCATGGCTCTACCGGCTGACCATGCGGGCATACAATTATCTAAGCTACTGTACAGAATTTACAACGTTACTTCAACTACATTTTCCCAAAACATTAGCGAAAGCAAACGAGACGATGTTTTAAAGACGTTACGTCTTTTTAACCTTTTACCTGGACAGCACGAGCAATGGATTGATTACACGTCTCTATACCAAAGCAATGGATTGCAGATAATCCGATTAGCAGATCATTGTGTATTTCTAACTATCTATTTGTAACGCAATGAAATATAGCCATTTTAACTTATTCTGTGCACAACTAGTGGATGTTTTAACACCATCTTTTAACATTCAGTGCATTCAGTAGACATTTTCATATCCATTACACCCCCGGAGCTGCGCCCGAGGAGGAAACACGGAGGGTGGTTTGGCAGCACGCGTAGTCGGGGCAGGCTAGGCTAACGGCTAGCCCATGCAGACCGGCGGCACCGAAAACAAGATTTGAGCATGATAGGAGGTACAGCCAAAATGCCTTGTTCAGATAATGGGGGGGGGGGGCTAGCCATAACATGCGAGGTTGCTAATCAGTTCTAGCATGCATTGGTAATCAACATAGGGAGGCTAGCACAGGAGTGATGTGAGATATGCAAAATAAGTTTGGTTCATGATATTTGATCACAGTCCATTTCCTTTCTCACGGTGTGCAATCTTTCTTGTGACTCTGGCGACCTCAGACTGGAGTCCCAGATGACGACAGATATCCAGGCTATCCTGCAGTTGCTCCAGAGGCAAACCACAGCTGGTCCCCCAGCTTACAGTACTGTCACCTCCAACCCGGAGTACCAGGGGCCAGCCATCCGGGTCCAACCTGTGTCTGCCATCCAGACGGACCTCAGCCCTGGTCCTGCACCACCCCAGCCCCGGGTACTTTGATACCTTATTTCTCTCTAAAAAAATAGGTTTTTTCTGTTGTTTATTTCAGTCCTATTGTCCTATGCTTGAGAGTCAAACTGAGCAATGGGTAACATCATTTCAGTATTAAGCAACCTGGTAACCAAGCTGCAATGTAATCCTTCACCAAATAACATCCACTGAGAGAGCTCCTTTTTTGGCAATAACAGATTCAGACTATTATGAGAAGTGTCTGAAAACACAATAATGCCTGAAAACAATGTGAAATATCATCTCAGTACAGTCAGTCAGTGCAGTGATACACCTTACTTTTTGGCACTTCTAACTTTCTCACACTTCCACTGTTGTCTTCCTCCAACAAATCACTTCTCGCGGGATTACAGAGCGAGGTTTCTGCTCCAGGTTACAAATGGACCGATAGCTACATAAATTCATGGTCGATATCATGGCCACTAAGACTCTTTAGACTCTTCTCATAACATCCTGAGTCTGTTAGTGCCAAAAAAGACCTCTTTTAGTGGATGTTATGGCAGGAAAATAGGGCTCAATGTAGCACTGTAGATGTTGACAGTTGACTAGGACCAGTTCTAGGTTCGTAGGAGCAGTTTATAACTAGCATCAAATGATTGCAGACCATAGACCAGGGAATAAAGTTTGAACTACCGGCTTGTTTTTATATAAAGAATTGTAAACATAGACAGAGAAACATACACAATTACTCAATAACACAGTGAGAAGGGATAAATTCATTGAAACCTCTTGTTTTATGATTTAACCCTTATTAAACCACTATTTTGAGTTTCAGACATTTTAGATAGATATTTTAGTTCTAATTTAGGATCCTTTTAATTCTAATTTGAAGTCATCTCTTGTTTGAGTTGACATATTATGTTAATTTGTTTTATGTTCTATTTTGTTCTATTAGGCCTTTAAGTTTCAGTTCTAATTTCCATTAACCTAAGTTACTTAACCAGTAAATCAGAATGCCAAAAGTAACACACAATTGCATTACCCCATGAACAGTATGAATGAGTAACTCAGCCGATACTGCAATTAACAATACAATATCAGATCAACAATCAAAATAAATAGTCAATGTAGGCTATAATCCGTCCTTTTTGGAAAGTCCGTTGTTGCTCCACTGAGTCCAACTGCGTTTTGTAGTAACAAACTGGAAATGTCAGTCCTACCACAATCCAGGTGCTCGACTCTGTACGCTGCTGTCCTGAGAATGAGCTGTGTGAAGCCGCAGACAGACCACGTGGATCCAGCAGGGCTCCTATAGGTGGCTCGCCATCTTGGGGGATGAAACACCAAGCGCGATCTTCCCAATCCAAGAAACACCTGGCCTGCATTATAACAGGCACATCACACATGCAAAGACGTTAGTTTACATATCTCTCAATAAAATAATCAAAAGAAAACAACAGAAGTACCGACTTACATGGTCAATCTAGCCACCGCTAAAACGTGACGCAGGTCACTGTTCTGTGCTAACACGCCATGCTGCTGCTGCTGCAGCCCAGCTGGAAGGAGCTAGCTTAGCAACTCGGTTTGCACAAAAAAAACACATTATGAATTCGGTTCACAAAAGAAACACGTAGCTCCTCAATAAACAATCTTTACACAAAATATGATCTACAACACAACTGAGCTACTTATAGCTTTAACTAGCCTATGCACACAGACATTGAAAACGGAAAAGTTTGGCTAGTTAGCATCGGCTAGTTAGCAGTTGACTCACCAAGTCCTGGACGACACTCGGACACAACACAAACCCAGGACTCGGAGGAGGACCAGACCAACAAAACACTCAGTTTGGATAAAGAAAGAACCAATTGTAGCTCGCTGCCATTTCAAAGTAGAATCTTCTATCTCTCGTCCCTGTGGCTTCTCTCAAGCGTTGCCTGGCGTTCTGACACCTAGCTGGTTCCGGAACCTCCTCCCTCTCGAGCAAGGCAGCTGATTGGCTAATCAGCACTGCACGCGCTGCGTGTTAAGAAATAGGAATCTGACCCAACAATATGAATATGAATTTATTGGTACCATGTATTACTTATCTACTGTTCACTATTTATTTGCAAAATGAATAATTATGATTATTTATTATGATTCAACCGTTAATTATGTGTAGGTTATGTTAACCTGGGTTATCTTGACCTGGGTTACATCAAGTTAAAAAAAACACCTGCGTTTTAAGACCCATTAATTCTCGATGCCAAGTTTTGCATATCTCTCCCTCTCTCAGAACAAACCCAAAGACTCGTCCCCTGTCCACCTCGACTCAGACGGGAGCTTTGCTGGCCTGCTAGAGAGGGGCGCAGACGTAGAGCAGAGACACAAGCAAAGCAACCTGGACTCTCCAGCGCAACAACAGCCAAGCCAACAGCCACCAAGGTCTCTCCTCCCATCCGCCCGACAGGCCTCGCTCCCCGATGTCCCGCCCAGCGGCTCGGGAATGTTGGGACTCCATCGGCCCGTCTCCGACCCGGGGCTTCCTGGGAAGTAGGCCTTTCTCCGGTCCTCAGCCCCTTCCTCTAACCCCCCCCCCCCCACACACACACACGTTGACTGGAGGTCTCCTCTCAAGCTTGACTCAGGGTCTAAGACTGAATATGCAATGGAAAAAAGAACCTGTAGACTTTCTTCCATTCTTTTCCAGAGTACCCACCCTTCAGCCCTTCTAAGTATCTCATTTAGATGTATCAAGTCCATTTATACAGAGATAGTTATACACTATATCATTAACATATGCATAGTAACCAGTTACCGTGTATATAGATTTTTAATAGAACACTGCCAGCAACACGAGGCACCTAGCGTGCTCTTTCCAGAAGAGATGTGCATGTATTTCTTTCCCCGCCGCTTTGATGTTCTGTTGCATGTTACCACTCAGCAGCTCGCCGGTCTGTCAGGTGGGATCTTGGCACGCTTACAGACGACTGTAGCTAACAAGTCTCCTTTTTATAGAACTCTTCCCACTTCGGAGGGACAAAGCTACTTGAACAACTTTCCGAGGCGTTTGTATGACTTAGGACTTTCAACAGATAGTGTAGTCAGTAGACTTAAAATTGAATAAGAACCTCTTTGAATACAAATCTACATAAGAAGAACAGGAAGTAATGATACTCCCATCTCATTTATAAGGGTTGTGTGGTCATCCCATAGCACAACGCGACCTTTGTGAGTCCATGAAAGCAATAATGACTACACAGTACAGAAAATGAACTGAAAATCACAGTTATATTTCTAGAAATCAATACGCCCTGGAAATATGTTTATACTCCCTGAACTTAAAAGATCAGCCAATGACATTTATGTTGCAGGCAGAGGTGGAAAAAGTACAAAAATATTGTACTCAAGTAAAAGTACCAATACTTTGATGAAATATTACTCAAGTAGAAGTAAAAGTACTCATCTGAAAATGTACTCAAGTAAAAGTAAAAAGTAGTTCATTTGAAATGTACTTTAAGTAAAAGTTACTTAGTTACTTTCTTTGTGTGGGGTGTGAGGGTAGTAAAAATAGGACAAGGGGTCAGAAATCCATAACTATTTTGTTTTAAATTAAAGAACAAGTGTAACAAATGTAAGCGCAATAACAATAACTTCACAACAACTGAACTTCTTGTTCAGTTTAAGTAGCATCTTCAAGTTAGTTGAGCTCATCCATTTAGTGGTACAACATTAAACATGCTTACTCTCACGTTTTCTCTCTCTCACGCTCTCTCTCACACGCACACACTCTCCCTCTCTCTCCCTCTCACCCTCTCTCTCTCTCACACACACAGGTAAAAAGTACAAAGTAATGCCCACATGATGACGCTCATAAGTGTTGCTACAAAGTCAAACTGACGTAAAGGAGCAGCAATATTCCAGAGGAGACATGCTTGTGTGTGTGTGTGTGTGTGTGTGTGTGTGTGTGTGTGTGTGTGTGTGTGTGTGTGTTTGTTAACCGTCAGAGAATGAGAATGTGTTAATGCCATCTCCACAGCTGCAAGAGCGCTATAGAGGGCATGTGTGAGTAAGTGCGATAACAACAAAGAATACCTACACAAATGTAAGTGTAATTACAACAACATACATGTCAACACCAACAGCAACAGCTGTTATACTGCAAATCAAGGCCGCTAGTTTTGTGACACCCTGAATCACCTGTAACCTTGTCTACAAACTTCTTGTTCAGTTTAAGCAGCAGCTGATTTTCAAAGTTAATTGAGCTCATCCATTTAGTGGTAAAAACATTAAACAGGCTTGTGCACGCCAACTTTCTCTCTCTGTCTCTCTCTCTCAGAGAGGTACAAACTACAAAGTAATGTCCACATGATGACGCTCACAAGTGTTACAAAATTAAAGGAACATAAAAGAGCAGCAATATTCCAGAGAGGAATATTGCAAATCAAGGCCACTAGTTTTGTGACACCCTAAATCACCTATAACCTAGTCTACAAACTTCTTGTTCAGTTTAAGCAGCAGCTGATTTTCAAAGTTAGTTGAGCTCATCCTTGCTCGCTTTGCAGTGAACAGTAATCCAGCACAACTGAAAAGCCTCTCGCAGGCAGCTGAAGCAGGCAGGCCAGTGTTGAGTTTCAGAGAGAGTTTTTTTAAATTTGGAAAGGAGTTTAGCAGATCCATATCGTTTGGGATACAGGCTAGGTACCCTTCCAACTCCCCTGTACCTTCTGACCTTCTGGACTTCATTGAGGAGAAGAAATCATCTTCATCTGAGGAATGTTGTCCAACTTGCTCCACTTCCACCTCTGCAATCTGGTCAAGGTGTTGTCTGACATAAGCCAGACCTGTCGAGTGACAAACAACACATTTCTGACAATTAAGACTTGATTAATTTACCAAGAGTGCACCATAATGCATAATGCCTTATAGCACTGACCACATTATATTAAGTATAAAACAAAGTAGAGCTCCAATAAACTGTTGAAAAGCAGTTTATTATAAGATGCAATCATACCTGTTTCTATGACATCAGGCCTCTCTGTCCAGGTGGTCTTGAACTTCGGTAGAAGTATTGCTGCCGCAATCAGTTCTGGGTCCATCATCATCACACCAAAACGCTTTTGGACACCATCCTGAATGGCTTTGATGAGTGGTAGACACATCTTGGATGAGGTCTCCTGCCTTTTGAGTTTTGCTTGTAGCTGACATATCACTGGAAGAAGCCACCCTAAGTGTGTGTTGGTCTCTGACTGAAGTATGTTCAAGGCCTTTACCAGAGGTTTCATCACCGAGCAGTTATCAGTCAGGAAAGCAATTTCTGCTTGAGTCAGCCTGGCATAAATAGAATACAAAGAATTGACAGGAAATCAAGCAGGAAAAGTTAAGTTTCAAGTATGTAAACACACATTCACACTTTCATACTGTTGAAATGCAAATTAAAACTTACGTTTTCAATTTGAATTCTTCACAAATATTCCTGATTGCCTCCTCCCCTTTCTCTTGTATGATCCATATGATTCTCTCCACAGCCATGAATGTTGAATTCCACCGCGTTTGATTTGGTCGGATGAGCTGGAGTCGGCAATGATCTTCCACAACTTCTGCTGCCATGTATGAACGACCCGTATTGTTCCACATGGCTTGACATTTCCCAAAGGCTGCACGTGATAGTCTCTTGTATGTGTCCATCTTCTTTTCTGCTATCTCAGCATCTGTTGTGGCAACTAAGTTGAGAAGATGGCATGCACACCTTTGGTGTGTAGGAAGTTGGTACTCCAGGCCATTATCTTGCTCCAGCATGCTGAATGTGTCCAGGTAGTTGGCTGTGGGCTCATCATCAATTGAATCTCTGTCCGACTCAGCATCTGATTCTGCATCCTCAGACTGGCTCTGTTCTCCGAAGACACTAAAAGCTTTAACGAAGTTTGAGCCACTATCTGTTGTGGTTCTCACCACTTTGCCCCTAATTCTATACTGACAGTGTATGTCGTCAAGTGCCCCTGCAAGGACATCAAAGGTGTGGGACCCCAATAAAACTTTGCTGGTGTGCAGTCCAACAATCTGTAGTGGTGGCAACGTAGCTCACTTTACTGAGATGGGACATGACATTCTTCTTCATCTGAATGGCAGATGCCTCTAATCTTGTCCGGACAGTGGGCCTGGAAATGACCTTGCATTGTGGATTTAGCGTTGTCAAAAGTTCTTTGAATGCAGGTTGTTCAACCAAACTAAATGTATGAAGGCCCTCACATATTAGCCTAATGATGATCTTGTCGATCTTGCCTTGTGGCACACGGCGGTTGCCTCCCACTGTCATGGCATCTTTTATATTTGTTTGCTTGCTTGGACTTGGTGGATTTGCTTGGTGGGTTCGCTTCCCTGGCTTTGCTCGGCTAAAAGCCAACTGTTTCGATGGATGTTTCCTCTGTGAAAAAAAAGAAAAGGGTATTATCAGTAGAGGAATCAATGTGGTGCGTATTAAACACACTGAAATTAAAACTTTGATAAATAAAAGTTTTCTATTTCTTTAGTCATCACATTTTGTCTATTACATTGTATTAAGCACAATATGCCACAATCCAGAGGGTATTACAATGCTGCACCCTTCCCAACAAAATCAGTGATTTGGATTTGAATGCTAAAATTGAGATTTCAAATCAACATCAAAAGCCAATGTGTTTCTATAGCCTACCAGTATTATGATACAGAGGAAGGAGACATATCAATGCATGTGTAATCATCATAGCTGCTTGCATGCACACAGAGCAACAATCGCCTACTAGTGATCTAATCCCTTGTCGTCGATATGAAGGAGTCAAAACAATCTTTTCTGGGTCTGCCTAGTAGGCGGGGAGCTACGAGGCCTTATCGTGCAGTCGTGCACCCTCCTTACAATCGAACGAAACCAACTTTTTTTGAAAGGTCTGACCATGCTGAACATGTTAACAAATGTTAACATTGAAAATTTTGGGTTGCACGTCATGTTTCAGGTACTCAATGCATTTCAATGTATTTCCCTCCATTGGCTCTCCATGAGCAAGGGGAAGGTGTGACATCTGTCTCTGCATGTTTAATCACATCTAGAGGACACAAGCTTTTGGAAAATGTATGGTTTCAGTGGTATTATTGGCTTTCCATAATAGTAGAGACCAACATTTAAAGTCTTTCTACTTGATTTGCCTTGTAAATCGAGTAGAAAGACTTTACATTCTGGCCTTTTATTTAGAGAAAGCCAATAATACCACTAAAACCATACATTTATCAGTAGATGTGATTAAACTTGCAAAGCCAGATGTCACACTTTCCCCTTGCTCATGGAGAGTCATGTTCCTGTAATTGTAATGCATTTCCAATGGAGGGAAATACATTGAAATGCATTGAGTACCTGAAACATGAAATGCAACCCAAAATTTTCAATGTTAACATTTGTTAACATGTTCAGCATGGTCAGACGTTTTTAAAAAAAGTTGGTTTCGTTCGATTGTAAGGAAGGTGCACGGTAAGGCCCCTTAGCTCCCCGCCTATAGTGGAGGAGCGCTGAGTGCCCTGTAATGTTGGTTAGGCAAAGTGCCTCACACTACAACCCTCTCTGTTAACACAGTTGATACATTTGATTTGACTGTAAATTCAAAGACACAATCAAATTGAAACCCGTGGCAATTTCGACGGGGTAACACCGACTATTCATAGCAGCTAAATTTAACCAAGGCTAATTTCCCCGAGTCCACTCAAGACTACTAGCAACTAACAGTTAGCCTTTACACACTCAAGTACCAGGGGCTAGCTGTTATGCAAATTTAGCCAATGTCCTTAAGACTTAAACAGACTGCAAATATACATTACGCGTTTTGTATCTGTTTGAAGTACAATAAACATGCAGATTGTCGGCTGGAGCGAGTTCATTTGGTACTTAATGATGTGTCACGTTTGATTATGTTAGCATAGCAGCTAATTAGAATGTGCTGGCTAGCTGTGGGTTTCTTCTACTGTCAATGGTTGCAGGTGCTAGCATAAAAATGTCCACGAAATGGGGTGAGCCTGGGTTGGCTATATTAAATAAAACTACTAATGAGACAGCAGAAATACTTACCAAAACATGCTTCTGCAGATGTGAAGTGGAGTTGTTGAAAGCAGACAGGTACTTCACTGCTGGGAGGCACATCTTGCACTGCATGATGATGCTGTTGCCTTTCCTACGCTTGAACAAAAAGAAATCTTCCAAATGTGGCCAAGGATTTTTTTCTGCATCTAGTTCTACAGACTTCGATGTTTCAGCTTGAGCTTCATCTATTATTTCTAGGTCCGGATCTTCTGGACCGCAACCGCTGGCCGTGCCTGCTTTGTCGACCTCCATTCTAGAAACTAAAAACTTCGCGCCAACTAACCTAGCTTGTCCGCGCGCGCCCTCTATATTCACGTGCCAGTGCTACTCACATCATCATTTGTCACTGTTGGTTCTGGCCATTGGTTTAATGTCTATGGTTCTGGCGCGTATTTTTCCCCTGTAGGTTGAATTGTTATTTTTACTCAGTAACGGATAGGATTTATAAAGTAACTAAGTACAATACTTGAGTCAAAACGTACTCAAGTAAAATACAAAATACCGATTTTAAATTGTACTTAAAAAATACAAAATACACAAAAAAAGTATTCAATACAGTAACGTGAGTAAATGTATTTCATTACTTTCCACCTCTGGTTGCAGGTTATTTGCTGTTTACGAATGAATGAATACTGGTGGCATTAGCTCGTCTACTGCTGCTCTACTAGGCCATATTGGGAGGGTCCCTAACATAAAGAGCAAATAGTTGGCCCACGTTGTACAGTTCCTGCTGACTGTGGCCGGCGACACATTGAATCGTACAGATAAATCCAGAGCAAAAAAGCCCTGCCTCACACGGCACAAGAACAGGAAAAACTGATCAATCAGCGATAAATGCTCTGCATGGAAGCCAGACACAGAAATTTGATCTAGGTTATGGCTGTTCCTTTGCATTTGAGTCCATCGCACCATGGACTCTGCAGTAGGCTGTAAAGCTAGGAAGAGTGCTTTGAGGGTGTTGTAATCCTTAAAACCAGTGTAAAACCTGATCAGATTGGGCGCACACTGGAAGCGTTCTAGACCAAAACGCTCACTTTTCAGCTTTTTATTTTCGTCCTCCAGGAAAGCGATGCGTTTCTTTACTGCGTCAAGCTGGTCTTCCACAGAAAGGGGCTTCACGTCATAGTCATGATCAGGTAGAGTCGCCCAAACCTCACTGGACACATGAGGATATGTCATACATGTGGGAAGCAATATAAATCCACACATTTTCCTGTTATCAAGATGATGTGTCAGAACAGAGCTACCCACTATTGAAAGATTAGTGAATATATATATATATATATATATATATATATATATATATACACTACCGTTCAAAAGTTTGGGATCACCCAAACAATTTCGTGTTTTCCATGAAAAGTCACACTTATTCACCACCATATGTTGTGAAATGAATAGAAAATAGAGTCAAGACATTGACAAGGTTAGAAATAATGATTTGTATTTGAAATAAGATTTTTTTTACATCAAACTTTGCTTTCGTCAAAGAATCCTCCATTTGCAGCAATTACAGCATTGCAGACCTTTGGCATTCTAGCTGTTAATTTGTTGAGGTAATCTGGAGAAATTGCACCCCACGCTTCCAGAAGCAGCTCCCACAAGTTGGATTGGTTGGATGGGCACTTCTTTGAGCAGATTGAGTTTCTGGAGCATCACATTTGTGGGGTCAATTAAACGCTCAAAATGGCCAGAAAAAGAGAACTTTCATCTGAAACTCGACAGTCTATTCTTGTTCTTAGAAATGAAGGCTATTCCATGCGAGAAATTGCTAAGAAATTGAAGATTTCCTACACCGGTGTGTACTACTCCCTTCAGAGGACAGCACAAACAGGCTCTAACAGGTACTATTTAATGAAGATGCCAGTTGGGGACCTGTGAGGCGTCTGTTTCTCAAACTAGAGACTCTAATGTACTTATCTTCTTGCTCAGTTGTGCAACGCGGCCTCCCACTTCTTTTTCTACTCTGGTTAGAGCCTGTTTGTGCTGTCCTCTGAAGGGAGTAGTACACACCGGTGTAGGAAATCTTCAATTTCTTAGCAATTTCTCGCATGGAATAGCCTTCATTTCTAAGAACAAGAATAGACTGTCGAGTTTCAGATGAAAGTTCTCTTTTTCTGGCCATTTTTAGCGTTTAATTGACCCCACAAATGTGATGCTCCAGAAACTCAATCTGCTCAAAGAAGTGCCCATCCAACCAATCCAACTTGTGGGAGCTGCTTCTGGAAGCGTGGGGTGCAATTTCTCCAGATTACCTCAACAAATTAACAGCTAGAATGCCAAAGGTCTGCAATGCTGTAATTGCTGCAAATGGAGGATTCTTTGACGAAAGCAAAGTTTGATGTAAAAAAAATCTTATTTCAAATACAAATCATTATTTCTAACCTTGTCAATGTCTTGACTCTATTTTCTATTCATTTCACAACATATGGTGGTGAATAAGTGTGACTTTTCATGGAAAACACAAAATTGTTTGGGTGATCCCAAACTTTTGAACGGTAGTGTATATATGTATATATATATATGTATATATATATATTATACAATGCAGTCATCTACATGTTTGAAAAATTGTATTGTACTGACAGTAACAACTCACCTATCTCCCTCATGTTCCTCTTCATGTTCCTCTTCATCTTCTTCCGCTATTAAGTCACCAATGCGACTACAAACAGGAGCAAACATTTTTCAACGTCAAACTTCTGTCTCCCTTTAATGTTTTAGTCACAGTGAAACTGGTCACCCCAATATTATTTAACTGGCTGTACACGGTGCAACCTCTGCAGCTCAATGCATACAGTAACGTTAAATGTACATGCAACCTCTGCAGCTCAATGCATACAGTAGGCCTACATGTACATAATGTCTGTTGCAATAATAGCAGGAGGAGTAAACATTTAGCCATATGGCATCTTAATGTGGAATTTAGTTGTAAACATGAGTGCACAACTGTAAACGTTACTCACTCGTCTGCTGACTCGGGTGTCACCTCCCCAGCAGGTTGACCACCACGAACAGGAACCCTAAACATACAAGCTATTAATGGCAAGTATTATGTTTCATTTCATCAACATCCTAATATCATTTTCATGACAACATCCAGCTAACGTTATTATAGCTCTGCATGACCTACCGTGATGTCTGTCTGCTAGTAAAGTTAGTAAACTTAGCTTCCTCCTCGGCGTAGGTTGATTTGACCATGGGAAAATGGTCGGTAGAGTTCCGGGTTTCAGTTTTGTCAGCCCAAGAAACGTCTTGCGAAAACAGTCCTCGGTGAAGTGCTGTGAGCACACCCTGGTGTTGTCTGTGATCTATAATAACAAATGATATCTGACGTTACTGTCAGCAACATGTTAACTGTTGTGGTTGTAGTTAGACCAGAAAGCTAGCTAACAACGTTGCTAGAGAGCTAGCTAGCTAGCTATCCAGCCAGCTAGCTAGGTAAAGGTGAAGGTATTGGTAGTTACCTGAAAATGTGGCCCTGTATCCCTCTTAATTTTCACCACCCATGCCTTGCGGGTGTGCAGGCGTTTGGAGAAGCGGTGAAACGTCGGGGATTTATCCCTTTCCCTTCTTTGATAGGAGTTGCAGGATGGTACACAGCAGTACGACATGTTGCTTCCAGCAGTGTTTTCAATTAAGTAAGAAGGGGACGTGGCTAAATTCCCACCACTTGGTTTTTTAAAATCCAAGATGGCCGCGGCGTGAAATGGGCGTGTGCTGTCCAGGTAAAAGGTTAAAAAGACGTAACGTGTTTAAAACATCGTCTCATTTGCTTTCGCTAATGTTTTGGGAAAATGTAGTTGAAGTAACGTTGTAAATTATGTACAGTAGCTTGGGTAATTGTATGCCCGCCTGGTCAGCCGGTAGAGCCATGGAGGCACCAATCTTAGTAATATGAGGCGCATAGATGACGTCATCATGCAGCGCAGGCGATTCAGAACGGCGCAAAGAAACGAAGCACATGGTTGCGTGGAGTTGAGCTCCCGAAAAATACAAGAAGAGTTAATTTAATGCGATAAAGTGGAAACGGTTAATTTAAATGCGATAAAGTGGAAACGTAAGTACACTGTTTTGTAATTGTATTTGAATTCCGAGTATTATATACAAATGTTAGATCGAGTTGGAATGTTTGTACAAAGCCAAATGAGCTCGGTAGATTCTTGTATAATCACCAGACTGAGCTAATAGCAGTAGCTATTGTGTTGTTATGACATCGCATGTAAAATGCCGATAATATTGTTTTCTTATTAGCGATGTGAATTTCATTTGATGCATTGTAAATTGTATTGGGTAACGTTAGTTTATTTCTGCAAATGCCGAGTAAATATTTACTAATTTGATGTTAAGGAAAATGTATAAGTGCGTGGTGCGCGTGGTGATTGAACTAAATGGAAATGTATGTATGTTCATGCAGGTTGAACCAGCTTCATCACAGCTCAGGACTGCACGTGTACAGCACGTGTCTGGTCCCACAGCCGTGGTCAGCATCTCGTCATTCGGCACGCTGGTGCTCAGCAAGCTGTGTGTGCAGCTAGCCGTGTATCAGCCAACCAAACGACCAGCTTGTGGTAGCTCATGTACAGTTTGGAAACAGCTAATGTTAGCTTGTGTACAGGAGGGAACACGTTGTCAACGAACATTTGTGTCATTTATGGGCTGCGTTCGCAACGCCACTAAATCTCAACAATTGCGACAGATGGTAAATCTGTGTCAGTCCAAACGTTTGTAGTTCAAACGTTTACAAAAGTTTTAGAGCAGGGACAGGCAACATGGCCCAGAAAGGTCCGGTGTGGGTGCAGGTTTTTGTTCCAACCAAGGAGATGCACATCTGGGGTCTACAAATCAAGGTCCTTAGCAAAGACTATTGGCTGACTAATAGAATCAGGTGTGTCACTGCTTAATTGGAACAAAGACCTGCACCCACACCGGACCTTTCTGGGCCATGTTGCCTGTCGCTATTTTACAGTTTCTTCATTTCCCCAAATTCACCTATCCGCCCGTAATCTGCTGATGTGTTGTGGCTTGCTCTCGCCTTGCTCTGCCTGTGAGGGAAACGTGTTGCTTGCGGCTCGTCCATTACAACTTTTGGACTGGAAGCGGCAACGTCGGTTCTGCGTTCATTCCTTTCATATTCCTCCTTCCAGGTAAGAACCAAGGTAAACATACGTTTAACCATTTATATATGTTCTCTATGCTATATAGAACACGTGGGGAGTAAAATATCTGTCTAGAGTAGTGTTTGCAAGTGATTCTAGTTCGGCTAAACATGAAAATGTTGCTGGACTGTAGCATGCTTGCTAGCCGGCGTCACGTAGGCGAGAGCGCGGTACAAACGTAATGGCCGCCATTTCGTGAGGCGGCATGTTTGGTCTGTATCCGTTTTATATTGTACGGTTAAAATAGTGACGCCAATGTGTTCCAGTTTAAGAAGTACATCACGGTTACTTGAATGTGGAGCTATAAAACTGCTGCAACCTATTTTTCTGGACTTGCCTGTTAGTGCTATTTGTGTTTAAGTTAAAGAGACGCCGCCATGCTGTCTCGGAGCACATTTTAACACGGGTGGTTTGAATTAGGAGGAAGGGGCGTGGTTTTATGGTTCGTAGCTATTGGCTACTGAAATTCAGGGCGGTCGTGTGGGCGTGGCTGGGCGGGCTAAACACGGGCTAAGCCGCCTGCTCTGTCGTCACTTTATAAAAAACAAAACAGAACAGAAATGGCGAGCGACGAGACCACCGACAGCAGCTTTGAGGTTGAGGACGTGGAAGCGGAAGACACGAGTCCTCTCTCTCAGTGGAAGTTGACTACTTGCCTCACCGTCACGCATATGCTGCTCAGTGGCCTCAGCCAGTACAGCCGTATTCCTCCGAGCCAGAAGGGGGCGTCTCCGCTTTTATAGCGTCCCGCTACGGACACGCCCTTGATGCTAATGATCATTCGTGACGCGGTAAGTTACCAACCGGAAATGGTTCGACCGGCGGTCTCTCTCGTCTGGCCATAAATGTGACTTTAGGGCTACCATTGGTCTCATCGATCACATCCACACTCCTTACATCGATTAACAACAGGAAAAGTTGGGTTTTGATACAGGTGTCTCTTTAAAACAAGACTGTTTACTGATTTATTGATTCACCAGTGACTCAACTGTATTCAGGTTTAAATGTGTGGCAGCCGTACAGACACTGCTGGGTAATGCACACATACTGTGCAGTCTGGTTAAAGGTGCTGTAAAGTTATTTTCTAATTCTGTTTAAAGGAACTGTAGAAGTATTTTGCCAGTTTTGTTTAAAGTTGCAATGCAGGTATTTTCCTGACAATTTCCTAATTCAGTTAAAGGTACAATGCAGATATTTTCTGATGACTACTACCCTGTTACTTGCTCTTAGCACTTATTGTATTCACTCATTTAAAGAAAAATAATCTCTTTCTTGCGCTTTTACTTTAGCACTGGTTTTGTTCTTAGATGCTTGTTTAGAGAGAAGATGCACTTATGACCTCTGACTAGTAGTTGTCCTGATTTCCTACATTAAATACACTTATTGTAAGTTGCTTTGAATAAAAGCATCGGCTAAATGACTGTAATGTAGTTCCAATGTGTTTTCTGAGTAGTTTAAGGTGACGAAAGGCATTGATATTGATTCATATTGGGATTTTTCTTACTGTAAAGTTTCTTAAAGACACAATACTCTTATTTTCCAAATGTGCAGTTTCTTAAAGGGACAGTACAATGTTTACTGAGGATTTCGGTGAGCATGTAAAAATACGACTTTGGAACTTGAAGCAGCAACCTCGTCTCTGTATTCATTCCTTTCATATTCCCGCTTACAGGGGCATAACATCTGGAGGAACTGCTGGGATTGTGTGCAGCATGGGTCAGCATCTACAACAGATGTCCCCAGCCGTCACGTAGTCATTTTACAACCCAGACATCGAGAGCAAGTGGTGAATCGGCTACAGTGGGTTCCCGACAGTCTGAGAGCTGAGCACACGTGATTTGAGGTATTTCTACATACTGATGGCTGCTACCACTCCCCAAAGATTAAGATTAGAGAAACTACAGCTAGACATAAGAGAATTATGTGTGCTGCCCAGAGATACTTTGGTGGAGTTGTGTGACCATCTATTCATTGCAGGATCAGGGTTCGAGCATGTTACTGGCAAGGTTCGAACAGCTCTCATCACACTAATTTCAAACTACATACAGAGTGAAGAGCTAGAAAAACTTGAGGATAAAGAAATGGCTAACTTGCTCCATCTTCAAGACAAAATTTCTGAGCTCCAGGCAGCTCGTAAAACTGGCACACTAAAAGAGGCAGATGAGGAACAGAAAAAAACAGGACGAAGATTAGGAAAAAAATATCAAGGAAATTGAGGCCTTGCAACTTCAGTTGGCAACCACACAGAATGAGAAAGAAAGCAAGAGAACAGGGAGATTAAAAACATGGTTCCAAGCAGGATGGTAGCACCGAGCACAGACCTTATGATATCCGGTCAAATCAGTGACCCAGTCGGAAAGAGACTAACCTTCTTAAGCTTAGCTCATCAAATCGAACATGATCTAAGTAAGGGGTTCCCCAAACTTGAGATCATAGATGCAGTGATAAGAGCAATATCCCCTGGCAGGCAACTTAGTAGCCATCTGGAGGGGAAAGCCAACTTGACCTTACCCACATTAAGGCGAATACTCTGTTCTCATTACCAGGAGAAAAGTGCAACCGATCTCCATCAGCACTTGACCTCAGAGGTGCAGGGCCTGAAACAAACCCCCCAGAACTTCCTTATTTGTGCTTTTGATCTGATACAAAAGATCTTGTTTGCTTTGCAGGAATCAGTCAGGTTTCCAATATGACCTCGGGTCAGTGAAGAAAATGTTTCTTCACACTGTGTTAGCTGGCCTGCAGAGTGACAACAGGAAACGTGACCTTATTTGGAGCAAACTGACATTTTAACTTATTCAGTTCACATCTAGTGGACGTTTTTAACACTATCTTTTCCCCATTCAGTGCATTTAGTAGACATTTTCATCTCCATTACACACAACCCTTCAACACCGACGTTGTCCTGACATCTCAACAAACGAGTTAAGTCAACTTTTCAAGCAGTTACCCAGTGCATATGATGCTATTGTTTCAGCCTCGCAACGGTTCATACATGTAAACTCTCTGCTTTATCAAAAGTCCATGAGTGTATAGAGCGTGTGTGTATGTCAGCACTCGGCTGTTTCAACAGTCCATGAATGTATGGAGTGTATTTGTGTATGCATGTGAGCACTCAGTCCTTCACAGGCCATGAAGTGTATAGAGAGCGTGTGTGTGTCTGTGTTAGCACTTGGCTTGTCCAAAAGTCCATGAGTGTATGGTGTATGTGTGTGTATGTGTTAGCACTCGGCTTTTCACAGTCCACGAATGTATAGAACACGGTTTCCGTTAGCTAGTAAATACTGGTATTTGACTGGTAAAATTTATGAAAAACCAGAAAAATAAAAACTTGCCGGTCAAACTTTCCGGTAGGCATGCACATAAAAAACATAGCCTAGATATTATGTTGGCTGTCCCTCACCTTGACATTTCTGTTTTGACAGCGAAACAGACCATTAACAGCCTTAAGTGCTCTTTTCTGCCATAGGGGTCCGCTGTTTAATTGTGCGATACCACCACCTTATTCCTGGCCAAACAATGTGCGTCGCCATGACACCGCTGTCCAGTTTTCTACCTCAGTCCAAAGCTGCATTGAATGGAAATAGCTGGGGTGGCTTGTAGTTTTACAAATTAAAATAATTCACGAAAAGGTTATGTATGTGGTCCCGACTGGGCTACACTGGCTAAAATTGCCCGTGTCTTGCCCGTGTGGAGCGTGCCAGCAGAGAGAGGCTTCTCTCTGTAGAACAGACTTAAGACGGCGCAACGAAATCGGCTGGACCAGGAGAGAGTGACGCGGCTTAGGTACATTGCAAGCTGCACAGACACTGTAGACACCTTTGATTTTAAGTCGACAGCAGAGGAGTTTGCCACGATACAAAAAACGGAGAAAATAAAAATGTCTGCTAGCTGTATCATACATAGCCTGGGCTAAATGTTACGAGTGTTCTGTTGGTTATGAGTGTTTTGCCATTATAGTCTCGACTAAATGTTACAAATATTCTGTTGGTTTTGAGTGTTTTGCTATTATAGTCTGAGCTAAATGTTACGAGTATTCTGTTGGTTATGAGTGTTTTGCTATTGTTTGTTTTGCACAATCATTACAGTTTTGTTTAATATGTATTCTTCATTAAATAGATGTGAGGTTGTTGTCATTATTTCTTCAACCTAAGTGTAGGCTGTTATATTTGCATTTGTAACAAACTGTTTTTGAACGTGTCCGGTAATTTCACATTTGTCCGGTAAAATAAATTCTTTCCGGACATTGGACCGGCAAGGAAAAATCCTAGTGGAAACCCTGGTATAGAGTACACGTGTGTATATTTGTGTTAGCACTCAGTTTTTCACAGTCCACGAGTGTATGGTGCATGTTTGTGTGTTTGTGTTGGCACTCAGCTTTTCACAGTCCATGAGTTTATGGTGGATGTGTGAGTACGGTTCATTCAGTACCCCGGTACAACAGCAGGCTTGTAGTTGAAGCGCCATACCGGAGTCATCCCCTGTTGCTTGCATCATTCCATAGGGCACTGGTGGGCACCAGTACATGGTGTTACTTGGGAGTCCAGTGCTGTAACAACTGGGATTGCCTAGCTGGTCATATGTGAAAACTCGGAGCTCATCTCTTTCTCTCTCACTCGTCACTGGTATCATTGTCTGTTTTCATTGCTGTTTTCACTTTGAACTGGGGACAGTGGTACTGGAATTCTCTCTTCCAGGACAATCGCCTCTTGACCTGATGTGTCCTCTGTCAACATGTCTCCCCTGTTCTGATCCAGCTGAGGAATTTCTTGTTGCTGAGGCTCGCCATCCTGTGAGGGTTCTGTGATTTCCCTATCAGCATCCTCTCTGTATTAACCTTAGGCTGTATCGCAGGCAGAGGATCCCGAAGCATATAGTATCCAACGTCATCGTCATTACTATCATCATTATCTTCTCGAGTGGTCGTTTCCTGTCTGTACTAGTCCAAGCTGTAATTTGTCTCTTTGATTTTGCAGGTTTTAACTGAATCTCAGGAGGAAAGGGGTCACATGGCAACAGGAGGTTACGGTGCAGAATTCTACTTCCTCTCCCTTTGCCTTGCTCTGGTATTACTTCATATATGGGCATATCTTTCCCACCTGACGGATGACTTGGTGGATGCAATCTTCCCAATGGTTCCGGAGCTTCCCCGTTCCTCCTCTGTGTGTCATATTCTGAACTAGGACCCAGTCACCCTCATGCAAGACAGAGCTCCTTACTTTGTTGTCATGGTTCTGCTTGCTCCTTTCAGCACACTTTTTTGCATTTTTGTTGTCATCTCATATGCCTCTTGCATCTGTTGTTTCCACTTTTTCATGTATTCTTGATGATCAGTAGTTCCAGTCTCAGGGGTCAAGCCAACCAGCAAGTCAACAGGTAGTCTTGGTGATCTCCCAAAGAGGAGATAGAAGGGAGAGAAGCCTGTGACTTCACATCGAGTGCTGTTTTATGCATAAATGAGTTTGGGCAATGAGTCTCTTCAATTTGACGTCTGCCTCTCAGTAAGCGTTTTCAGCATTTGCAGTAGTGTTCTATTTAGACGTTCAACTTGCCTGTTGCCTTGTGGGTGGTACGGTATTTTCTTGAGCCCATCACTCCACAGTTTTTCTTTAGCTGCGCAAACAACTGATTTTTGAATTCCCGTCCCTGGTCATGATGGATCCTTGAGGGAAACCCAAACTTCAGCGCATAATCGTTAAATATCTTGTCAGCAACAATTTTTGCAGATTTTGATGTTGTGACATAGGCTTGTGCAAAGCATGGGAAATGATTGATTATCACCAATATGTATTCATATCCAGCTTTACATTTGTCTAAATGCAGGAAGTCAATGGATACGAGTTCGAAGGACTGGGTTGTGACAATTGAGGTGAGTGGAGCTCTTGTTTCTCTACAGGGCTTTTTCTGTTTGAGGAAGGCACAGCTTTGAGACACATACTGTTCTATCTCTCGCTGCATGTGTGGCCAGTAGAAGCGATCCGGAACAGGTGATGTTGTGCATTCCACACTTTGATGTCCCATTTCGTCATGGAGTTGTCTCTGGACTGTTGACTTGTATATTTCGGGTACAACATGTTGTATTCTGGTTGCAGTCTTTCGGTGGAGTATCTCATCTCCATCCAGGCTGAGTTTTTCCCACTCACTGAGTAAACACTTGCTGTGTGTGCTGAATGATTTTAGCTGCTGTCCCACAGGCTTTTCATCTGACTGCAGGCTATGACGGGGCCAGTATTCTGATCACCTCTCTGAGCTTGACAGATAGCTGCTCTTGAAAAGGACTTGGATGTGCCCTCATCTGTTTCTGCACATCCGACAGCCATCATGGACCATACTCTGCGGCTTGTACTGTGGCTTGGACTGAAGAAGAGGACATTTGCGCTGTGCATTCTTCCATCACTGTTTCGATGTCACAGGGTTCTCTTGAAAGGCCGTCAGCATCACAGTTCTCTTTGCCCGGGGGTATTCGATAGTCAGGTGGAAGTTGGCTAATTCAGCAACCCACCTACATCCCGTTGCGTTGAGTTTGGCTGTTGACAACACACCGGTAAGTGGATTGTTCGGGTATATGGTGCAAGATGAGCCAATTAGGTAGTCCCGAAACCGTTCGGCTAGGAATTCAAGTTTCCCTCAATGTAGATGGTAGTTTTTTCAGCTTTGGTCAGTGTGCGAGAGGCATAGGCTATAACACATAGCTTCCCCTTCTGCTTCTGATACAACACTGCACCTAGACCTTGGTTTGAAGCGTCTGTGTGCAAGATGAACGGTTTGTTGAAGTCTGGGAATCCAAGTATAGGCAGCTCAACCAGGCAGTCAATCAATTTTTCCAGTATCTGTTTGTGTTTGTCAGTCCATGTTATCAGTTTGTGTGAGAATGACTTTTAGGTCTTCCCCTTTACTTTCCTCATCCTTGTGTTACTGTCCTTTTGTTTATCTAATCCAGGATCCAATTCGGTCAGGGCATATAGAGGTCCAGCGATTCGGGACAAGTCCCTAATGTACTGACGGTAGTAGCTTAGTAGTCCCATGACTGCCATCAGCTCTCCCACAGTCCGTGGCCTCTTCTCCTTTAAAGCTCTCACTGCAAGAGTATCTGCGGGGTCCATTTTACTGCCCTCAGCAGACACGATGCGCCCTAAGTAGCGGACCTCACGCCTGAACACTTCACACTTAGTGGGTTTCAGCTTTATTCCATGCTGCCGTAGTCACTGTAGCGCTGTCCTCACATCCTCCATGTGATCCTCAAAGGACCCACTGAATGCCAGGGTGTCATTAAGTATGGGATGCAGCTCTCATCCCTCAACCCTTCCAAACGTTCTTCCATACAGCGTTGGAATGCAGCTGGAGCGTTCATCAGGCCAAAGGGGATTCTGATCCATTCATAAAGACCCCACGGTGTCACCAAAGCAGTCGGGTCTGCTCTCCTTTCTCATGAAGCCCTGATGGTACACTTTCACTTGATCTAAGAGAGAACTAGGAGTTTCCTCCTAGGCCGTTCATTATGTACTGCACCCTGGGAATAGGCTGGCGATCGGGGAGAGTCTCGGTTCCCTTCAATCAATATACAGTCATAGACTCCCATCTTTTTTTCTGAACACAGATGGCCGGTGATGCATATGGTGAATTAGATTTCGCCACCCAGCCCTGGGCAATGAGGTCATTCAAGTAGTCCTTCATTTCCCAGTACATTGGCTTAGGCACTGAGAGATATGGGAGGAGAAATCTAATTCAGCATACGCATCACCCACCGTCTGTGTTCAGAAAAAAGATGGGAGTCTACAACTGTATATTGATTGAAGGGAACCGAGACTCTCCCCGATCGCCAGCCTATTCCCAGGGTGCAGTACATAATGAACGGCCTAGGAGGAAACTCCTAGTTCTCTCTTAGATCAAGGGGAAGTATATCATCGGGGCTTCATGAGAAAGGAGAGCAGATCCCTGACTGCTTTCGTAACAATGTGGGGTCTTTATTTGCGTACCTTGAAAAGCGCTATAAATATATTATTATTATCAGAATCTCCTTTGGCCTGATGAACGCGCCGGCTGCCTTCCAATGCTTTATGGAAGAATGTTTGGAAGGGTTGAGCGATGACCGCTGCGTTCCATACCTAGATGACAGCCTGGTCTTCAGTAGGTCCTTCGGGGATCATGTGGAGGATGTGAGGACAGTGTTATGGAATAAAGCTGAAACCCCTTTAAATGTGAAGTGTTCAGGCATGAAGTCTGCTACTTAGGGCGCATCGTGTCTGCTGAGGGCAGTAAAATGGTCCCCGCAGATACTCTTGCAGTGAGAGCTTTAAAGGAGAAGAGGTCGTGGACTGTGGGAGAGCTGAGGGTAGTCATGGGACTACTAAGCTACTACCGTCAGTACATTATGGACTTCTCTGGAATTGCTGGACCTCTATATACCCTGACCGAATTGGACCCTGGATCAGATAAACAAAAGGACAGTAACACAAGGATGAGGAAAGTAAAAGGGAAGAACTAAAGGACACCCTCACACAAACTGATAACATGGACTGACAAACACCAACAGATACTGGAAAAATGGATGGACTGCCTGGTTGAGCCACCTATACTTGGTTTCCCAGACTTCAACAAACCGTTCATCTTGCACACAGACGCTTCAAACCAAGGCCTAGGTGCAGTGTTGTATCAGGAGCAGGAGGGGAAGCTATGTGTTATAGCCTATGCCTCTCGCACACTGACCAAAGCTGAAAAAACTACCATCGTCATTGTGGGAAACTTGAATTCCTAGCCTTGAATGGGCCGTTACCTAACGGTTTTGGGACTACCTAATTGGCTCATCTTGCACCATATACCCGGACAACAATCTACTTACCAATGTGTTGTCAACAGCCAAACTCAACGCAACGGGATGTAGGTGGGTTGCTGAAATAGCCAACTTCCACCTAACTATCGAATACCCCCCAGGCAAAGAGAACGGTGATGCTGAAGGCCTTTCAAGAATGTCCTGTGACATCGAAACAGTGATGGAAGAATGCACAGCGCAAATGTCCTCTTCTTCAAGTCCAAGCTACAGTACAAGCCGTAGACACGAAGGACTCACACACAGTATGTGCCTGCCTCAAACAGAAAAAGCCCTGTAGAGAAACTATTAATTTACAATAATTACACTTTTTCCATTTGGTTTCGTTCCTTTACTTTTTGCTCTCAACAGCAGGTCATACCAGCGTGGCCACTGCCACCGTCCACCAGCAAAAATGTCATCACAATGCGTGTGCCACATAACACAGAGCGAGCTACCGTAGAGTGATATAGAGGCACCAACAAAAGTTAACAATCTCCCCTCTTTTTAAGAAAAATGCCTGCAAAAAGGTTAACACTAAATGTCTATGCTTTGTCAGAAAACATTCTGTAAGAAAAACATAACAGTCCAGTCTTTAACAGACTTAACAGTATTTATATATCTATATATGTATTTTTTTGACAGTTACTCCAAGTTTCCACTGTCCATCCTTCAGTGCTTTCAGAAGCACCAGGGGAGAGGCTCCTCTTTTGGTTAGACAATCTGCCAGCTGTTCCTTTGTGGCTGACCAAATGATGCGTTGAATCCTTTTGTTCTGAATAAGTTCTTTGATGCCACTTATTTCTAGTCTCAGTCTTTTCTCTGTCACCGATTTGGTGGACTTGATGGCATCCATAAGGAAGTAGTTGCCTGTGACACATACCACAGGCAAGATGCCGTGTGACATTTCTTGTGATGAGTTCTGAGTAGAGGGATGACAGAAATATGGCATTGTCGATACCATCAGCAAGAGCAAGTGTTTCTCTTGCCAGAGTGCTCCGAACTACTCTCCTGATCCTTTTGGATTGCCAACAGACAGGTGAGAATGTCCCTTCCTTGCCCATCAGCACGATGAGATGCGCTCCTTGTATTCCGCCGTCAGGTAGGTTACCCATAGAAGCATCACTGAAAGTGACAAGCTTTAAAGAGTTATCTTACCTAAGTTCTGAAATTTTAGGATAACATTTTCTGATTTGAGTTTCCTTACTACTTTGTTTGCTTCATGCGTGATTTGCACAGTAGCTTGTTTTAGGATGGATGCACGTATCATGCATGATATCTGGCCTGCTCTGTCTATTCACCCATAGGAGTTGACCTATTTTTGACCTTTAGTTTGTCAGTCTCTCAGTCTGTAAGAGGAGAATCATGCTTCAAAGTTCTTGATGAGTCCATGAGAATGGACTGAAGAGTCGCTATGTAGATCTGTTGTTGCATGTCCACTCTGCCTTTTACTGTGGCAAATTCCATCCCCACATAACGAAAGCTGTTATGCTCCTCACGTCCCACCTGAAAAGTCGTTTTGAGGTGGAGAATGACTGTAGTGGCAAATGTGTGCGAGCCACCCCAAATGAAGTCAAGCAAGGATGCCAGTTACACTGCAGTGTTCATCAAGGCAGTAGAAAACAGCAGGATCCACTTGCGACATTGTGGCCCCTGTTCTCATCAGTGTTGCTTTGACTCTATTATACCAGTAGAGTGATGCATCAGCTAGTCCATAGACACATTTCCTGAGCTTCCACAAAATTCCTTCGCTTTTGGCTTCAGCAGGAGGATGAATGTAAATGTCCCAAGACAGCTCAGCTCCCTGAAGAAAACTTGACTTGATGTCCATGGAATGTACTGTCTACTGTCTCTGGCATATAACTGACATAAGTAATCCGAGTGACTCTGAGGAGCACGTAGGAGAGTCTTTTGGAAGTTCTTTAGCATTAAATTCCTCAAAGCCCCTTGCTACTAGACGTGCTTTGGGTATTATACCATCAGGAGTTTCTTTCGGTGTGCACACCCACCTGGTGGACACCTGCTTTTGACCAATGTCTTTTACCTCCTCAAACACCGCATTTCTCTTCCAGTTACTAATTTCATCAAGTTTTGCATTGTCAAATGAAACATTCTCTGTGACTGACACATCATTTTCGTGCACAATTTAATCAGGTTTTACATTGTCAAATGAAACATCCTCTGTGCTTAACAAATCATTTTCATGTATATCAGAGAATATTTCAATATTGTTCAGTGGCTCAATCTGAAGATTGCCTACCTGAGTAAGATCAGCTGACCTCATAGTACCTGCAATGTCAGCGGGTTCTGAGTACAGTAAGTTGTACCAATTCTTGTGCTTTCCTGTAGCCTTTCCTGCTCTTCCCATCTTTTTTTGCTGTGTGAGTAACACCGGTGTCATTGTTCATATAACTAATTGTCCTGTTTTTAGTGCTAGAGAGCCTCCTGCTTTTATGCCTAGTGGCTGTTGATTGACACCCTCAGTGTCATCTATAGCATTGTTGTGATCCCCTACAACATTCCGAGCATCATTGTCCATATCATTATCAGTGTCAGTATTACCCCGAGTGTCATTTTCTGTAGGGCGCTCTAGACTTTCAGCACCAACTACTTCACTGTGGCCTTCCTTAGCCTAGAACGATGAACCCTGACATAGGTCCCACCATGACGTACAAGTACCACCACCCCATCTTGTCCTATCACAACTCCAGGGCCTTTCCATTCGACACAGTCCGTCCTCATGTAGAAAACTTTGTCCCCAGTTTCATATTATACATCTGTGGGACGAAGCTGCTTTCTTGGAGCTCTCCTTATTCTCTCTGAGCACTCTGCCTTTTTGAATGCTTTCCTTGCTGTGTGTAGCGCTGTTGTGTTTTCCCACCCATGCACTCATGGTAGTGCCTTCCAAAGCAGGTGGCTTACAGTGCATCCGGAAAGTATTCACACCCCTTCACTTTCCCCACATTTTATGTTACAGCCTTATTCCAAAATGGATTAAATTCTTTTTTTTCTCATCAATCTACATACAATACCCCTTAATGACAAATCGAAATAGGTTTTGTAGAAATTTTTGCAAATTTATTAAAAATAAAAAACTGAAATATTGCATGTAAGTATTCACACCCTTTACTCAGTACTTGGTTGAGGCACCCTTGGCAGCGATTACAGCCTCAAGTCTTCTTGGGTATGAAGATACAAGCTTGGCTATCCTATATTTGCGGTATTTCTCCCATTCTTCTCTGCAGATCCTCTCGATCCCTGTAAGGTTAGATGGGGAGCGTCGCTGCACAGCTATTTTCAGGTCTTTCCAGAGATGTTCAATGGGCTTCAAGTCTGGGCTCTGGCTGGGCCACTCAAGGACATTCACAGACTTGTCCCGAAGCCACTCCTTCGTTGTCTTGGCTGTGTGCTTAGGGTCGTTGTCGTGTTGAAAGGTAAATCTTCACCCCAGTCTGAGGTCCTGAGCACTCGAGCAGGTTTTCATCAAGGATCTCTCTGTATTTTGCTTCATTCATCTTTCCCTCGATCCTGACTAGTCTCCCAGTTCCTGCCGCTGAAAAACATCCCCACAGCGTGATGCTGCCACCGCCATGCTTCACTGTAGGGATGGTATTAGCAAGGTGATGAGAGGTGCCTGGTTTCCTCCAGACGTGACGTTTGGCATTCAGGCCAAGGAGTTCAATCTTGGTTTCATCAGACCAGAGAATCTTGTTTCTCATGGTCTGAGAGTTCTTTAGGTGCTTTATGGCAAACTCTAAGTGGGCTGTCATGTGCCTTTTACTGAGCAGAGGCTTCCATCTGGCCACTCTACCATAAAGGCCTGATTGGTGGAGTGCTACAGAGATGGTTGTTTTTCTGGAAGGTTCTCCCATCTCCACAGAGGAACGCTGGAGCTCTGTCAGAGTGACCATCAGGTTCTTAGTCACCTCCCTGACCAAGGCCCTTCTCCCCTGATTGCTCAGTTTGGCTGGGCGGCCAGCTCTAGGAAGAGTCCTGATGGATCCAAACTTCTTCCATTTATGAATGATGGAGACCACTGTTTTCTTCGGGACCTTCAAAGCTGTAGAAATTTTTTTGTACCCTTCCCCAGATCTGTGCCTCGATACAACCCTGTCTCGGAGGTCCAGAGACACTTCATGCCTTGGTTTCTGCTCTGACGTGCATTGTCAACAGTGGGACCTTATATAGACAGGTGTGTGTCTTTCCAAATTATGTCTGATCAATTGAATTTACTACAAGTGGACTCAAATCAAGGTGTAGAAACATCTCAAGGATGATCAGTAAAAACAGGATGAACCTGAGCTCAATTTTGAGTGTCATAGCAAAGGGTGTGAATACTTATGTACATGCAATATTTCAGTTTTTTATTTTTAATAAATTTGCAAAAATTTCTACAAAACCTTTCACTTTGTCATTATGGGGTATTGTGTGTAGATTGATGAGAGCAAAAAGGAATTTAATCCATTTTGGAATAAGACTGTAACATAACAAAATGTGGGGAAAGTGAAGGGGTGTGACTACTTTCCGGATGCATTATATCCACTAGGACAGAGGGAAGATTTGGATTTTGTCCAAATACCACCTGGTATGGACTGAAACGTGTACATTCTGCATTGTGTTCTTTGACATGAGTGCCCAATCCAGGGCCGTTATCCAGTCACAATCAATTGTTGAGTTTTACTTTCAACAGTATTTCCGTGAGTGTTTGATTATGGCGCTCCAGCAAGCCATTGCTCCACGGACTGTAGCCAGCAGTGGTCTTAATCTCAATATTGAAGTTCTCATCCATGTCTCTCATTTCCTCATTGTTGAACTCTCCTCTGCTGTCACTGAAAAGTCGCTCCGGCAGACCGTGGACACTGATCCAGGATTGCATGATATGTGTCACTATCACACTTGGTTTTATGGAAGTGACAATACTACCAGCGCTGAACTGAGCGAAGTGATCGATAATGTGGAGGTACCACACATTTGGTTCTAATTTGTGTAAATCAACTGCCACAGTCTCGTTGTATCGGAAAGCCATGGGTAGACCAACAGCAGGATTGAGCTTAGGCTTGCCGTGTTTGAGACATATCTCACATTTACTTACTATCTCTTCCACAATAGGAGTGCTCTCATCTACATTTCCAGCATTCATCTGCAATTTTTTGGGGTTCAGCTGATGCATGGCCAAACTGCCTGTGAAGTTTCAGTAAAGCTTTGTACTTTTGTTCCTCAGTCATTTTCTGTAATGGCTAGTACCACGTTCTCATATGTATCACTTGGGGGAGGGTTTATCTGATATGTTTACACAATAGTGACCTCTAGAGCTAATGATTGTTTAAACATTATCGCTGTATCGTTCTCTAAGTCCAAAACAGCTCCTGCCCTTTTCAGTGAGGTTTTGCTTAGTAGTAAGGGGATGTCGGATCAGACTACTTGCCCCCCCCCCCCCCTGCTCATACACCCCTGGTCTGGGGCAGGCTGGGGACTGAGCGCTTGACCTACATCTGTGATTTATGATGTTTGTTTTTCTTTCCCTTTATATCTCTCCAAGTCGGCGAGCACTGCTGGTGTCGTCTGTGGCTGCCACTTCTCTGTTTCGTAGCCCCCATTCCCATCCACCCCTGTATGTCTGTGTTATGTTCATCTGTCGTCTTGTTTGACTCCATTTATTGTAAAGCGACTTTGAGTTCTAGAAAAGCGCTATATAAGATTGATTTATTATTATTACTTCTGTTTCTATGCACAATTTTGTGCATAGAAATATTTAAACAAATGTAAAGGTGGATATGAATACATATTGGTGATAATCGATCATTTCCCACGCTTTGCACAAGCCTATGCCACAACATCAAAATCTGCAAAAACGGTTGCTGACAAGATATTCAACGATTATGTGCTGAAGTTTCGGTTTCCCTTAAGGATCCGTCATGACCAGGGAGGGGAATTCGAAAATCAGTTATTTGTGCAGCTAAAGAAAAACTGGAGTGATGGGCTCAAGAAAAAACCATATCACCCACAAGGCAACGGGCAAGTTGAACGTCCAAATGGAACACTACTGCAAATGCTGAAAACGCTTACTGAGAGGCAGACGTCAAGTTGGAGAGAGTCATGACCAAACTCATTTATGCATACAACAGCACTCGATGTGAAGTCACAGGCCTCTCTCCCTTCTAGCTCCTCTTTGGGAGATCACCAAGACTACCTGTTGACTTGCTGTTTGGCTTGACCCGAGACTAGAACTACTGATCATCAAGAATACATGAAAAAGTGGAAACAACAGATGCAAGAGGCATACGAGATGACAACAGAAAATGCAAAAAGCGTGCTGAAAGGAGCAAGCAGAACCATGACAACAAAGTAAGGAGCTCTGTCTTGCGCAAGGGTGACTGGGTCCTAGTTCAGAATATGACACCTAGAGGAGGAACGAGGAAGCTCCAGAACCATTGGGAAGATTGCATCCACAAAGTCATCTGTAGGTGGGAAAGATATGCCCGTATGAAGTAATACCAGAGCAAGGCAAAGGGAGAGGAAGTAGAATTCTGCACCGTAACCTCCTGTTGCCATGTGACCACTTGCCCCTTGAGATTCAGTTAAAACCTGCAAAATCAAAGAGACAAATCACAGCTCGGACCAGTACAGACAGGAATCAACCACATCAAGAAGATAATGATGATAGTGATGATGATGACATGACGTTGGATACTATATGCTTCGGGATCCTCTGCCTGCGATACAGCCTCAGGTAAATGCAACAAGACATTCCTCAGCTGGATCAGAACAGGGGAGACATGGTGACAGAGGACACATCAGACCAAGAGAAGATGACCACTCAAGAGGAGATTGCCTTGGAAGAGAGAATTCCAGTACCACTGTCCCCAGTTCAAAGTGAAAACGAACAACGATACCAGTGACCAGTGAGAGAGATGAGCTCCGAGTGTTTTCACATATGACCAGCTGCGCAATCCCTGTTGTTACAGAACTGGACTCCCAAGTAACACCATGTACTGGGACCCACCAGTGCCTTATGGAACTATGCGAGCAACAGGGGGAAGGATGACTGCGGTACAGCACTTCAACTACTAGCCTGCAGTTGTACCGGGGTACTGAATGACTCGTTCATTACATGAATGGCTCGTTTATTACAACTTTTGGACTTGAAGCAGCAACATCGTCTCTGTATTCATTCCTTTCATATTCCCCCTTACAGGTAAGAACGAAGGTTATAATATGTTTAACAATGTATATATGTTTTCTATGCTCTATAGAATACGTGGAGAGTAAAATATCTGTCGAGTAATTTTAGCAAGTGATTCTAGTTCGGCTAACCATGAAAATGTTGCTCGACTGTAGCACACTTGCTAGCTGGTGTCACGTAGGCGAGAGAGCGGTACAAACGTAATGGCCGCCATTTCGTGAGGCAGCATGTTTGGTCTGTATCCATTTTATATTGTACGGTTAAAATAGTGATGTCAATGTGTTCCAGTTTAAGAAGTTTATCACTGTTGGATGTGGAGATATAAAACTGCTATTTGTGTTTAAGTTAAAACAAGACTGTTAACTGTTTTATTGATTTACCATTGACTCAACTGTACTCAGGTTTAAATGCGTGGCAGCCATATAGACACTACTGGATAATGCACACCGACTATGCAGTCTGGTTAAAGGAGCTATAAAGGTATTAACTAATTCTGTTAAAAGGAACTGTAAAATCGTTTTGCTAATTTTGTTTAAAGGTGCAATGCAGGTATTTTCCTGACAATTTCCTAATTAGGAGTCCATGCAGTGATAGCTGCGGAACCCTATTGTTTCTCTAAGGATTATTATTACTATTATTATTGTTGTTTTTGCAAAATTCTTCCCTAAAAGTGTCTGGTCAGCAAAAACTATAGGTTGCACAGATGCCAAACTTGGTAGGTAGGCTCCACACCTCTTAACGATCTTACAGAATAGATATTACCTCGACACACCTCTAGGGGGCGCTGCAATAGGCACATTTACGTTTTGGGTCATAGTTGGGGCTCTGTATGGAATTTTTGAGAAATTCTTTCCCCCTCTAATTCCTTGGAAGCTCCCGAATCTAAGGCACCCATTCCTGCCAATTTCTGCCTGCCAAATTTCCCCGCTATTTTCAAAAAATCGAAAGTGGAATTAAAATGAACTAGTATGAGGCTGTTCATCCGATTCGCATGAAATTTGGTATGCGTCATCTCCAGACAATGCTGAATAAAAAGTTGTCGAAAGAATTCAGTTCGGAACACGGATGACTCAGGTAGGCAAAGCCAATAGTGTCTTTCCTTTTTGTATGCAGGTCTACTTAAACTTAATCAAGTGATCCATTGATCATTTTTGTCATGGTGCCATTAACATTAATGTAAAGCGATTCTGGGCTAGCAAAGTAACGTTAAACACTGCAAGCCAGGTTGGTTATTGCTTAGCAAGAAGCTAGCTATGCTGAATGGTAACCAGCACTACACGTTGAAGTTCAAGGAAGCCAAATTAGAAACATTTGCTTTTATGGATGGTCTCTATTACTGTGAAATGGTTTTACATATAGCATCCATGTATAGGTAGAACTAGAGAAGTGGTATGTTGTTTAAGTTTAGTTTTACTACCAATGGCACAACATACAGTGGCAGTGGCTAGCCCTAGCTGGGTTATAACCATTTTCTGAAGCCAACCAACATGCTTGAAATATGGCGTGAGCTGGAGTCTCAATGAATACAAGTCCTGCAGTGTAATACAATCCATTAGAACTTCATAGAAAGTAAATTGTCTTGAGCCATTTGTTATGTTATAAATAATGTTAGCTTAAGGCTTAAGCCATTACCACCCATCTTTAGACCAAATATTCTAGATTCGTTGGTCCTTACCATGATTTCTATTTCTATGACAAAATAACATGGGGTGTTGAAAAATAAAGTTTGTCATACTAACTACGCAACAAATACACATGCTTGCCTAAGTATAATTTATTTTATTCTTACATTCCCAGCATTCTTTGAGTCATGGCCAAACTTGCTTTGAACAGCCCAGATGTAAAATACATCGATGAGGGGGTGAAGAATCGGTTTAAATGGAGCTGGTTGCAGGAGACTGTCCAAGTCCAAGGAGAGACCATGCCAATGAATAGTTTCAGCAAAATTAGGGAAGCAGGCAGGGCAATTTGCGACACATATAAATTACGGAAAAAGTGGGAAGAATGACCTAAAGAAGCATGTGGAGCATCCAAAGCATATAAAGGCTTGGAAGACACAACAGCAGAACATGCGCATCGATATAACACCATTGGATAATATAATTGTTGCAGCTTTACCCAACAACCCAGTGCAACCCAGAATTCCTCCTCTATGCAACAGAGTTGCACAGGATCAAGTAAGTGCTGACTAATTTTGTGGTTTTGGATTTATGTGGCATAAGTAGAAATAGCAGTGAACAACTTGCTTGTAATTGCAGAAGAGTGTAGAGGGTATTGTTTTTTTGTTTGTGTGTATGTACTGTATAATTACTAAGCAGAGACTTATGAGGGGTTAGGATGTACAGTTGCACCTGAAAACACTCTTACTTTTTTTTTTATTTCATTACCTTACAGGCACTTGTTCTTGGATTTGTTGCTGAGAATTCACTTTCTCTATCAATCACACCAGGGCTTATTGAATTAGCAAAGGTGCTGGCAAAAGACCCAGAAGGTCTTGCAGAACTATCTATGGACAGGACCTCTGCCTCATACAAGCTCAATCATGGTGTTAAGAAGACAATTCAAGATGAAATGGTGGCGGAAATAAGAAGTGTCCCCTTCTCCCTCAACATTGATGAGGCGACAAGTAAAACGTACAAGAGGATATTGGGTGTGCTTGTTAGCCACTGGTCTGAGAAACTTCAGAGGATGGTTGTGCAACACTTAACAGCCCTGGAGGTAGTGTCTGTAACTGCGGAATCCCTTTTCAAGAAACTGGGCGAGTTCTTTGAAAAGATGGGTCTGCTGTGGGATAATTTGGTCTCCATTCTTATGGACTCGTGCTGTAATGAGAGGCTCCAAAAATGGGCTGGAGAAACTTATCAGAGATCGGCGTGCCCCTCAAATGCTTGACATAGATGATGACTCATGCCACCATATGCACAATGCCAGCAAGAAATTCTGCACGCCATTCGAGCATTGGGTCGAAGGTTTGCTCTCAGATCTTCACACAGACCACAGATGGTCAGCAGACATGAGAGGTGGCCTCAGAGAAGTTGCGATCATCCTCAGAATCCATGCCTCATGGGCTGAGCGATATATCGCACACCGGTGGCTGTCAGTGCTGGATGTTAGCCTGGACACATTGCGCATGTGGGATGCATTCGTCATCTGTTACTTTGCCTTCCTGGGCAATGAAGATAGGGCAACATACAAAGACATAGTCTGTGGCATTCTTGAAAAGCGTGGGGTACAAGAAGCAGACAGGACCCGCATAAAGGAGTTGTGGAAGGAGTTGCTAATCGGGTCCAAAAACTTGACAATTGATGGGAAGATGAGAAAAGCTAGAATTTACAAAAAGGTGAGAAACGGCATACAATCCTCAACTCTTAAATTATGCAGAAGAGGCAAAGCTCAAACAGTAGATATTGTTACTATGATAAATATACTTATTGTCAGTATTTTTGTTAGTTGATTTGTCAAGAATGACATTAATTGTAACCATTTATAGTAATTGTTTTAAACCTATAATGCTCTTCTATGCTTTGGCAGGTGTTTTCGAGGAGAAGAGAACACTACTTGAGCTACACTTTCATGCGTCTCTCCTTCCAGTGCTAAAACAATACATCCTCCTCTTTCAATGCAAGGAGCCAAAGATCCACAGACTGCACGATGAGCAAGAAATACTCCTTAGAGAGTTCTTGTCCTGTTGCATCAAGCTGGAGAAACTCATAAGAGAGGGGAAGACCTTGTTGGGACCAAACATGAAGCTTCTTGATTTAAGGTCAACTGAGACCCATCTGCCAGAGCCTTTTATCGGATATGAGGCCACATCCATTCTCAAAAAGCTTGGAAAAAATCATCCCGTGGCCAAGTCTTTCAATAGGAAGGTATGGTATACAGTGCAGCTTGTTTACACAGATTTTATTTGAAATAACTGTACACATTTTAAAAAAAACTTGGTCTTGGGCTAACCTCCATTTACTGTGTCTCTCTGTGTTAATCAAGCATTTGTCTTCATTATAACAGGTTATCCAAGCCTACACCAGATGTGCAATTGATCTGCAAGCAAAACTGCCTCTGGACAATCCAGTTCTGAGGACCCTGTCATGCTTGGACCCGAATGCCCGGGGAAGCCAACACCTCATTCCTCACCTGAAGAAATTGCTGGGCATGTTTCCAGCTGTGAAGCTTACGGAAGAGGAGAAAGCTGGTTTTCATCATGAAATACACAGGTGTGTGTAATTGTCAGAAGATTCCATTTATGCATATGATGCTATTTCATGACATGAGAAAAGAATTTCCATTTGAGATGTTCTCTACCATACAATAGTATGTGGTCACACACACACACACACACACAGACAAGTTATATCCAGTCCAACCAATCATAGACACATATCAGATGACTGTTTCTTCCCTATGTGGTTTTTCCATAGTTCTTGCTGAGCTTCCTTTTCATTTAATGATTTTTTTTTTTGGTGTGCCAATGCTAGTGTTTTTGTTTAAAGTTACTCTTAATGATAACAATGAACATTACATTGTCATCAAAGCTCAAATTCATACATAAGTGATAATGAAGATAATTAAGGGAATAGTTAAAAACTAAAAGAGATTTTGTTGTCCACTCAGCGTCATGGTAGGTGTGCCGTATATTTTCCTTCTTTTTTGTCCTTTGCCAATCACACCTATGATAGCTGATGAACTTCATATCGTGACGGTTTTACATGTTGAATGTGATGATATATATTTATGGGGACCAGAACCGGAAAAGGAAGGTTGCCGTCACGTGAACATGAATATATGACTCGGAGCTGTATATTGACAAGTATTACAAGCGGTTTGAAGTATGCAAGCCCATAAAGTATAAAGATAAATGTGAAGCCAACCTAGGTAAATGACACGCAGGTCTCCATAGAACATAAACAAACTCGCTATCTCTCAGCTTCAGGTTCTATATAAAGATCAAAAATCTAAAAGAAAAAAAAGGAACAGCCTTTCATCACTCAGATCCCATACTCTATTAAGCGAAAGAAAGATGGAAGAAATCGTATTAATCTGTTTGGTTTTTTCTTTTCACTATCTGGCCCCTGCCTTGAAAACCCATAGGAATTTATGTCCACTTTTCTAATACGTATATATAGGTTTAAAACATGATTTCTCACAGTGTTAAGACCATAAATCCGCTCATTGATATTACAATCAATCATATGTTCATCTCCAAGTGTTTTCTTCTCTATCCAGCTTTTCTAACTCGTCATTCGTAATCAGAGGAAACCTCAGCATTGTCACTAATTAATTTCTTGACCTATATTCACCCTATCAGTATTAGGAACCACTGCCCTGTACCTCTTAACCTGAACAGAAACCAGTTACATGAGCCAATGACCAGATAGCGATTCAATACAACACTTTTTAAAGAATTCGACTTTTAACAGCTACGACAGAACAATTGAGCTTGGGAGGATGATTAGGTGGCCAGATGGAGAGAGTCAGGTTGGGAATTTTGACAGGACACTGGGAGACCCCCCCCTACTCTTTGTGATGGGATCTTTAATGACCACGGTTTAAAGTCTCATCAACAGTGTCTCCATCACTGCACTGGGGTTTGGGATTTTTATTTTTTATTAGGACCAGAGGGGAGACTGCCCTCTACTGGCCCACCAATCCCTAATGAGCTAGTGAAGGCCCTTGAGATGCCAAATAAGATCAGATAGATAAACATCATAAAAACAAAACATTTCCTCAGGATTCATTCACCTGTCTTTTCTCACAGGCTGATAACACTGGCAAGGAGGCGGTTTCAATGGAGATTGACGGTGGTTCCTCCTATCAAGTTACCCTTTCACAGGATGCCTGAGCTCGCCGAGACCGTAGCCAATTGGATGGACTCTCCAGCCCATCTCAACAGGTATGTGTTATGCAAATAGCCACCACATGGAAACAATTTCTTAATTACAACGTTTTCTTCTTTCTTACATAGTATAGGTACTGATGTGCGTTCAGGTGCTTTGATTTTTATGCAAGTGTGTTCACTTTCTGAACACTGCCCAGCTCCTTGATGTATACATGCACTTCTCAGATAGATTGATTGAGTTAGATACATCGTCACCTTCTTAAAATAATGGCTTAGGTCATATTTTCAAGTTTTACAAAAAACAGAATAAACTGACATTTTGTTTGTTTATTCTATGTCTAGTTGGTACGGCTCCCCCTCCTTCCCTACCAGAGTAAACTGACAAATTTTGCTTCAGTTTGTTTATTCCATTTTTTGAAAATATCGGTCATTATTTTAAGAAGGTGACCACATGCAATTCTGACTGATTGTTCATGTGCAGTAGTTGTTGATGACATGCCAAAATATCTTTGTGTTGTAAGCCCCCTCCCTCTAGGACCAACAACTCCACTGCCGCAAGGTGGCTTTGAACCCATAACCTCTGTGGTATCGGACAGGGGCTCTAACCACTGAGCCATCAAATTTTTTTTCTTGCTCCAATACCATGGACTATTTTATTATTCCGTTTCGATAGTAATTTTCAAAACAAGGGGGGGGGGTGGAATGACATGCGCGGGTCTAGAACCCACAACGTCTGGGTTCTCTGACAGGGGCCCTAACCACTGAGCCACCCAGTCCTCCGACTTTCTCTATTTCCATGGACTATTTCAGTATTCCCTGCGGATATTCGCATTCAAAGCCGGTGGAACGATAAATGCTGGTCTAGAACCCATAACCCTCTCAATGTTGCAAAACAGTGCTAATTGGTAGATTTGAACCCATGACTTCTGTGACATCTGCCAGGGGCTCTAACCACTGAGCCACTGAGTCTTCTGACTTTATTTGTTACCACGGACTATTTCAGTATTCCCTTTGGATATTCACTTTCAAAACATGGGTGGAAAGATAAATGCTGGTCTAGCACCCATAACCTTTGTGATATCTGACTGGGGCACAAACGACTAAGCCACTAAGTCCTCTGACTTTCTCCATTACCATGGACTAGTTCAGTATTCCTTTTGGATATTCACTTTCAAACCATCGGTGGAATGATGAATGCTGGTCTGGACCTCATAACCAGGTCAATGTTGCAAAAGAGTGCTAACTGGTGGCTTTAAACTCAAAACCTCTGTGATATCTGGCAGAGGCTCTAACCACTGAGCCACCAAATCCTCTGACTTGCTTCAATACCATGGACTATTTTATTATTCCCTTTGGATAGTCACTTTCAAAACATGGATGGAATGACGTACGCTGGTCTAGAACCCATAACCTCTGTGATCTCTGACAGGGGCTCTAACCACTGAGCCACCAAATCCTCTGACTTTCTTCAATACCATGGACTATTTTATTATTCCCTTTGGAGAGGCACTTTCAAAACATAGATGGAATGACGTACGCTGGTCTAGAACCCATAACCTCTGTGATCTCTGACAGGGGCTCTAACCACCTAGCCACCGAGTCCTCTGACTTTTTCCATTTCCATGGACTATTTCAGTATTCCCTGCGGATATTCGCATTCAAAGCCGGTGGAATGATGAATGCTGGTCTAGAACCCATAACCCTCTCAATGTTGCAAAACAGTGCTAACTGGTAGATTTGAACCCATGACTTCTGTGACATCTGCCAGGGGCTCTAACCACTGAGCCACTGAGTCTTTCGACCTTCTTTGTTACCATGGACTATTTCAGTATTCCCTTTGGATATTCACTTTCAAAACATGGGTGGAAAGATAAATGCTGGTCTAGCACCCATGACCTTTGTGATATCTGACGGGCACAAACGACTAAGCCACTAAGTCCTCTGACTTTCTCCATTACCATGGACTAGTTCAGTATTCCTTTTGGATATTCACTTTCAAACCATCGGTGGAATGATGGATGCTGGTCTGGATCTCATAACCAGGTCAATGTTGCAAAAGAGTGCTAACTGGTGGCTTTGAACTCAAAACCTCCGTGATATCTGGCAGAGGCTTTAACCACTGATCCACCAAATCCTCTGACTTGCTTCAATACCATGGACTATTTTATTATTCCCTTTGGATAGTCACTTACAAAACATGGAAGGAATGACGTACGCTGGTCTAGAACCCATAACCTCTGTGATCTCTGACAGGGTCTCTAACCACTGAGCCACCAAATCTTCTAGCTTTCTCTATTACCATGGACTATTTTATTATTCCCTTTGGATAGTAACTTTCAAAACATGGGTGGAATGACATACGCTGGTCTAGAACCCATAACCTCTGTGATCTCTAACAGGGGCTCTAACCACTGAGCCACCCAGTCCTCTGATTTTCTTCATTACCATGGACTATTTAAATATTTCCTTTCGATATTCGCTTTCAAAATGAGTGGAATGATAAATGCTGGTCTAGACCCCATAACCTTGTCAATGTTGCCAAAGAGTGCTAACTGGTAGCTTTGAACCCATGACCTCAGTGCCACTGAGTCTTCTGACTTTCTTTTTTACCGTGGACTGTTTCAGTATTCCCTTTGGATATTCACTTTCAAAACATGGGTGGAAAGATAAATGCTGGTCTAGCACCCATAACCTTTGTGATGTCTGATGGGGGCACAAACGACTAAGCCACTAAGTCCTCTGACTTTCTCCATTACCATGGACTAGTTCAGTATTCCTTTTGGATATTCACTTTCAAACCATCGGTGGAATGATGGATGCTGGTCTGGATCTCATAACCAGGTCAATGTTGCAAAAGAGTGCTAACTGGTGACTTTGAACGCAAAACCTCTGTGATATCTGGCAGAGGCGCTAACCACTGAGCCACCAAATCTTCTAGCTTTCTCCATTACCATGGACTATTTTATTATTCCCTTTGGATAGTAACTTTCAAAACATGGGTGGAATGACATACACTGGTCTAGAACCCATAACCTCTGTGATCTCTGACAGGGGCTCTAACCACTGAGCCACCCAGTCCTCTGGTTTTCTTCATTACCATGGACTATTTAAATATTTCCTTTCGATATTCGCTTTCAAAACGGGTGGAATGATGAATGCTGGTCTAGACCCCATAACCTTGTCAATGTTGCCAAAGAGTGCTAACTGGTAGCTTTGAACCCATGACCTCAGTGATAGCTGCCAGGGGCGCGAACTGCTGAGCCACTGAGTCTTCTGATTTTCTTTTTTACCGTGGACTGTTTCAGTATTCCCTTTGGATATTCACTTTCAAAACATGGGTGGAAAGATAAATGCTGGTCTAGCACCCATAACCTTTGTGATGTCTGACGGGGGCACAAACGACTAAGCCACTAAGTCCCCTGACTTTCTCCATTACCGTGGACTAGTTCAGTATTCCTTTTGGATATTTACTTTCAAACCATGATGAATGCTGGTCTGGATCTCATAACCTTGTCAATGTTGCAAAGAGTGCTAACTGGTGGCTTCGAACTCATAACCTCTATGATATCTGGCAGGGGCTCTAACCACTGAGCCACCAAATCCTCTGACTTTCTTTAATACCATGGACTATTTTATTATTCCCTTTGGATAGTCACTTTCAAAACATGGGTGGAATGACATACGCTGGTCTAGAACCCATAACCTCTGTGAGCTCTGACAGGGGCTCTAACCACTGAGCCACCCAGTCCTCTGATTTTCTTCATTACCATGGACTATTTAAATATTTCCTTTGGATATTCACTTTCAAAACATGGGTGGAAAGATAAATGCTGGTCTAGAACCCATAACCTTCCAAGTGTTGCAAAACAGTGCCCACTGGTAGTTTTGAACCTATGACCTCTGTGACATCTGCTAGGGACTCTAACCACTAAGCCACTGAGTCTTCTGACCTTCTTTGTTACCATGGACTAGTTCAGTATTCCCTTTGGTATTCACTTTCAAAACATGGGTGGAAAGATAAATGCTGGTCTAGCACCCATAACCTTTGTGATATCTGACTGGGGCACAAACGACTAAGCCACTAAGTCCTCTGACTTTCTCCATTACCATGGATTAGTTTGGTATTCCTTTTGGATATTCACTTTCAAACCATTGGTGGAAAGATAAATGCTGGCCTAGAACCCATAACCTTGTCAATGTTGCAAAAGAATGCTAATTGGCAGCTTTGAATCCATGACCTCTGCGATATCTGGCAGGGGCTCTAACCACTGAGTCTTCTAATTTTTTTATTACCATGGACTATTTCAGTATTCCCTTTGGATATTCACTTTCAAAACATGGGTGGAAAGATAAATGCTGGTCTAGCACCCATAACCTTTGTGATATCTGACAGGGGCACAAATCACTAAGTCCTCTGACTTTCTCCATTACCATGGACTAGTTCAGTATTCCTTTTGGATATTCACTTTCAAACCATGGGTGGAATGATGAATGCTGATCTAGAACCCATAACCTTGTCAATGTTGCAAAAGAGTGCTAACTGGTGGTTTATGAACTCATAACCTCTGTGTTAGGGATTCTAACCAATGAGCCACAGAGTCCTCTGACTTGCTACATTACCATGGACTATTTCAGTATTCCCTTTCAAAACATGGGTGGAATGATAAATGCTGGTCTAGAACCCATAACCTTGTCAATGTTGCAAAAGAGTGCTAACTGGTGGTTTTGAACACATAACCTCTGCGATAACCAGCAGGAGCGCTAATCACTTAGCCACTGAGTCCTCTGACTTTTTCCATTACCATGGACTATTTCAGTATTCCCTTTGGATATTCACTTTCAAAACATGGGTGGAAGGATAAATGCGGGTCTAGCACCCATAACCTCGTCAGTGTTACAGAAGAGTGCTAACTCGTGGCTTTTAACCCATAGCCTTTATGATATCCAAGCGGAACACTAACCACCAAGCCATGGAGTCCCATTATTTTTCCAACTACCATGAACTTTTCAGTATTCCCTTTGGATATTCACTTTCAAAACATGGGTGGAAAGATAAATGCTGGTCTAGCACCCATAACCTCTGTGATATCTGAGGAGGGCGCAAACCACTGAGTCCTCCGACTTTTTCCATTACCATGGACTATTTCAGTATTCCCTTTGGATGGGCACTTTCAAAACTTAAGTGGAACGATAAATGCTGGTCTAGAACCCATAACCTTGTCAGTGTTGCAGCAGAGCACTGACCACTGTTCTCTGAACACGTGTAAATATTAACTTTGGATGTTAGCTTTAAAAACCTAGATAGAATGATAAATACTGGTTTAGAACCCATTACCTTGTAAAGGTTGCAGAAAAGTGCTAATTGATGGCTGTGAATCCATAACCTTTGAAATATCCGAGAGGAGCACTAACCACTGAGCCACCACCATGGAGTATAATCACTATTCCCTTTGGATATTCACTTTCAAAACATAACAGAACATTTGTCTGGTTTTGAACCCATAATATCAGCAACATCATTTAAGAGCCCTAACCACTGGACTACTGAGTTTCCTCACTTCCGCCACCATTATTGAATTTTTCAAGATTTCTTTGCTTTCAGAAATACATCACAAATCCATTGAGTCTTTCTGGTCCTTATTTTCATGGATGGGAGTTTCAAAAACCGACACTTGCATTAGGAGTTGAACCCATAAAGCCATTAGGTCAAGACACAGTTCAGTGTCATCTGTGAGAGCATCTCAACCTTTTCCTCTGGCTGTATGTTGATAAAATAGAAGGCTAGTAGAAGTAAAAACCTCCCTCGGAGTTTGGTTGTGTTTTCATCACAGTGAACTCATGTTAAGCCCTACTTTACAGCCTGTTCTCAGACTTACTTTCTCTCTCGTGGATGCTTACGCTATAAAACAAGCAGACAGGTTTGGCTAGGATGTGACCTCTAATAGTTAATAACTAAAATCAGCTTTGTGCAATTGTGATGATTTGCCATAATTTGGATGATGTTAATTAACTCTGACCTCAAAACCCACCTTGTGTATCTTGCATTCTGTGTATCGTATCAGCAGGAAACACTGCATATATCCAGCCACCACTGCATTGCATTACCCTTTGGACCACTTATGTCAATCGTTCTGGTTTTCCACCATTTAGATGTGAAGCAAAAAAAAGAAGGCCAAAGAGGAGGTTTATGGATGTGGTGAGGGAGGACATAGTATAGTACAAGTGCTATACAAATAAAGTCTGATTGATTGATTGACATGCAGGTGGCTGGTGTGACAGAAAAAGATGCAGAGGGTGGGAAGAAATGGAAATGGATGATCCGCTGTGGCGACCCCTTACGGGAGCAGCCGAAAATACAAACAAACAACTGATGCTTCTTGACAAATCTACATCAAAACAGTAAGTAGTCCAAAATACATACACATATTTTATTACGTATATTCAAATGTGAATTTAGAGTTTAAACTATAAGAAATACTTTGAGAACGTCTCCTCTGAAAATTGTTCCTCTGGTCTATGCCTGGTTCCTTCAATACATCTGTAATAAATTTTATGCTAAACAGTTTATTCTGCTTCAGAATCCTCCACAATGTAATTTTCCTTTATCACTTGGGACAATGTTTGATTCTAGTGCAATCAAAATGCGTTTACACAATTTTTCGCTAAAGTGATCAAAAATACATCTTTAACTTATTTCACATTATTTGTTAATGGTCTTTTTTTATCATTATTTTTTCAGCATTTTCTGCTTCAACAGTGACAGTAGAGAGAGACAGGAAAGGAAGGGGGGGATGACATACAACAAAGGGCCCGGGGTGGGTTCGAACCCAGGCTGCCGAGGTAAGGACTCAGAACCCCTCATCTCTTTTTACCGTTATTCTGTAGGCCGTGTTGCATCATCTAGACCCGTTTACTGCGCTTCTATACAACTGAATAGATAAAAGTTCATCATATTATAGGATTCATTAAGTGTCCATGAAGCACACTATTGTCACTCGTGCTTATTTTTCAGCAAGCACTTTCTTCCGAAGATGTGACCTTTTCTACTATCATTATGGAAGTTACAAAAGAAAGTGAGCTGAGAAACATTACACGAGACTGCAGCCTGTCTATTTTTCTTCTAGTAGAATTATTGAAAGAAACAAACACAATGAAAAGCCAAGAAACACTTAAGAAGCTAAATAACAATAACACACTGCATAAAGGACAACTCAGAGAAGAATAACAAAATATATATGAATAGATTTTAATTATGATTCAGAAAGTCTGTGAATGTTCTCATTCATCCAGGTCATGGTTATCCAAAGGAGTTGAATCAAGTGCAACTGGACTTGGTATATATCCGTGAAGACGTTTCGCCTCTCATCCAAGAGGCTTCCTCAGTTCTGCCTTTCTGACTAGACCAAGCTAGTCTGACTGGCTGCTGATGAGACTCAGCATTTATCCTCTTTGGAGTCGTTATCAGAGCTGCAGATGTCCATGGCTCTTTGTGTTCCGATGTTTAGCAACGCTGTCAAAAATTTCAGCCAAAAAACAATAAAGGGTACGTGTACCCCTTATTGTTTTTTTGGAAGACATTTTTAAAAAAATATTTTTTAGTGAATCTGACTCAGTGACGTTTCTCCCGACATGTGAGGCAAATTTGGTGAAAATCTGAGCAGGTCAAAAATTTCAGCCAAAAAACCACCAAGGGCCCTTGGTGAATGTTTTGGGAGCCGTTTTATTGATTTATTGGTTTATTTATTTTTAGTGAATCTGACTCCGTGACGTCTCCCCCTACATGTACAGCAAATTTGGTGAAAATCTGTATACCCCCTATACCCCCTTGGTGTTTTTTTGGCTGAAAATTTGGACCTGATCAGATTTTCACAAAAATTGCTGTACCTGTAGGGGGAGATGTCATGGAGTCAGATTCATATATATATAAAAAAAAAAGCATTTGGTTCGATCGAATATCTGCAAGTATTTTTAAAAAAAATCTGTGACTGACTCTCTCCCTCTGAGTCTGACGTATGACATCGCAGATGTCGCTCTCTGACTCTGCTTTCATATGTCCATAGATGTGAATGAATTTAGTCTCATAATAATAATAATAATGAATCCATCCATTATCCAAACCGCTTATCCTACTCATGATTGCCAGATAATAATAATGATAATTTGACAGGTCATATCTCAGCAATGACGAAACTTTAGCCCACCAAACTGATCCCCTGTCTTAATCTAGGCCCCTCTACCAGTGTAGACAACTATTGTCCTATGTCGTCCTCCTGTGGCGAAGAGGTAGCACTACACTCTGCTGTCGTATATCCATAGATGTGAAAGAATGGGGTATAAAATGATTTGACAGGTCATATCTCAGCAATGACGAAACTTTTGACCACCAAACTGATATCCTGTCTTAATCTAGGGCCCCTCTACCGGTGTTGACAATTTGGCGAAGACTGGAGAAATTAGAAAATTTCAGTGGGTTTTTTTTGGCTGATATCAGTTTGGATATCAGTTTTGTAGACTGAAGTGTCGTCATTGCTGAGATATGACCTGTCATATTATTATTATTATCTCGCAACCGTGAGTAGGATAAACGGTTTGGATAATGGATGGATTCATTATTATTATTATTATTATTGTACTAAATTCATTCACATCTATGGACATATGAAAGCAGAGTCAGAGCGACATCTGTGATGTCATACGGATATATGACGTCACATTTAAAAAAAAAATACTTTCAGATATTCGAACGAACCAAATGCTTTTTTTTAAAATATATATATGAATCTGACTCCGCCACCTCTCCCCCTACATGTACAGCACATTTGGTGAAAATGATCAGGTCCAAATTTTCACATTTCTCTAATCTTCGCCAAATTTTCAACACCGGTAGAGGGGGCCTAGATTAAGGCAGGATATCAGTTTGGTGGTCTAAAGTTTCGTCATTGCTGAGAAAGGACTTGGCAAATCATATTATACCCCATTCATTCAGATCTATGGATATACGACAGTAGAGTGTAGTGTTACCTCTTCGCCACCGGAGGACGACATAGGACAATAGTTGTCTACACTGGTAGAGGGGGCCTACATTAGGACAGGGGATCAGTTTGGTGGGCTAAAGTTTCGTCATTGCTGAGGTATGACCTGTCAAATTATCATTATTATTATCTGGCGACCGTGAGTAGGATAAGCGGTTTGGATAATGGATGGATTCATTATTGTTATTATCATTGACAACACAGACTGGAGTATTTTTGCACATTCAGCTACCCATGGCTCCCATACAGACATTAATGAACAGACATCTGCCATACTAGCCTACATTAACTTTTGCACTGAGAGTGTCAGAACAAAAAAATCAGTCCGCACCTTTCCAAACCAGAAACCCTGGATGACCAGTGAGGTCCAGCAGCTGCTGAAAGTCCGGGATGTAGCGTTCAAGTCAGGTAACTGTGAGGCCTACAGCGCAGCCAGATCCAACCTCAAAAAGGGCATCAGAACAGCCAAACATAAATATTCCCTACGAATAGAGGACCACTTTCACAATAACTCTGATCCCCGGCGAATATGGCAAGGCATTCAGTCTATCACAGACTACAAAAGCTCCAATAGCGGTCCCACTGTCCATGATGCCTCCCTGCCAGACAAGCTAAATCATTTCTATGGTTGCTTCGACAAGGACAATACTGACTCTGCCACAAAAATCCCCAGCCACCCAGAAAACCCAGGTGCTCACTGTATCAGTCGCAGAGGTCAGAGAATCACTGCGCAGAGTGAACACACGGAAGGCTGCCAGACCGGACGGCATACCGGGTCGGGTCTACCGGGAATGTGCCGACCAGCTGGCTGAGGTCTTCACACCTGTATTTAACCTCTCACTGTCCCAATCTAAAGTCCCGGCATGCTTTAAGACCACCTCTATCATTCCTGTCTCCAAGAAACCAAAATTCCACATGTCTGAATGACTACCGACCCATAGCACTCTACCCCATTGCCATGAAGTGCTTTGAAAGACAAAGGAGCTGATTGTGAACTTCAGGAGGTCTAGAAGCTGCAGCCACTCCCCCATACACATCCATGGGGTGGAAGTGGAGTGTGTTTCCAGCTTTAAATTCCTTGGAGTCCACATCAGCGAGGACCTTTCCTGGACATTAAACACCCAGGCCCTTGTGAAAAAGGCCCAACAACACCTGAGGAGCGCCCGTCTACCCCCCAAAATTCTCACCAACTTCTACCACTGCACCATAGAGAGCATCCTGACCATCTGCATCTCAGTGTGGTACGGCAACTGTACCTCAGTAGACCAGAAAGCTCTGCAGCGGGTCGTCAAGGCGAAGGGGTCTGAGCATCAGCAGAGATCCCACCCACCCCAACCATGGACTGTTCCCCCCCTGCGCTCTGGGAGGCGCTACAGGAGCCTCAGAGCCCGCACTACCAGGCTCAAAAACAGCTTCTTTCCACAAGCTGTTGCCCACCTGAACCTGGCTACCCACTGAATGTCTGTAGATATTTTGTGCTCGAGCTCTTTTTTAACTTATTGTTAGCTTTTGGTCTTCATGTGTGTATATCTTATACTGTGTTGTCTGTGTCTGTCTTGCACTGTTTGGTGAAGCCACAGCCCCAATTTAATTTTTAACGACAATAAATTGAATTGAATTATTATACTAAATTCATTCACATCTATGGATATATGACAGCAGAGTCAGAGAGAGTCAGTCACAGATTTTTTTTAAAATACTTTTTTATTCGAACGAACCAAATGCTTTTCTTTTCTTTTTTTATGAATGTGACTCTGTGACGTCTCCCCCTACATTTACAGCAAATTTGGTGAAAATTTGATCAAGTCCAAATTTTCAGCCAAAAAAAACCACTAAGGTTTTTTGGCTGAAATTTTCAAATTTCTCCAGTCTTTGCCAAATTGTCAACACCGGTAGAGGGGCCCTAGATTAAGGCAGGATATCAGTTTGGTGGTCTAAAGTTTCGTCATTGCTGAGATATGACCTGTCAAATCATTTTATACCCCATTCATTCCCATCTATGGATATATGACAGCAGAGTGTAGTGCTACCTCTTCGCCACATGAGGACGACACAGGACAAAAGTTATCTACACTGGTAGAGGGGGACTAGATTAAGACGGGATCAATTTGGTGGGCTAAAGTTTTGTCATTGCTGAGATATGACCTGTCAAATTATTATTATTATTATCTGGTGACCGTGAGTAGGATAAGCGGTTTGGATAATGGATGGATTCATTATTATTATTCTAAATTCATTCAGATCAATGGATATATGACATAAGAGTCACAGAGGGAGAGTCAGTCACAGATTGTGTCCTGGTCGCTGCACTAGCGCCTCCTGCGGTTGGTCGGGGCGCCTTTTCGGGGGGGGGGGGGGGGGACTAGCATGATCCTCCCACGTGCTACGTCCCCCTGGTGAAACTCCTCACTGTCAGGTGAAAAGAAACGGCTGGCGACTCCACATGTATGGGAGGAGGCATGTGGTAGTCTGCAGCCCTCCCCGGATCAGCAGAGGGGGTGGAGCAGCGACTGGGACGGCTCAGAAGAGGGGGGTAACTGGCAAAGTACAATTGGGGAGAAAGAGGGGAAAAAAGAAACCTTTCTGATAAGATTTTCTTTGAGAAAGTTGTGAGAGAATGCAAAAGTACAGAGCCCTGAATGATCATGAGATATTATATTTTCAGATTTTTTAAATTAATTTAATTTTAATTGCCATGATATGATTTCAGAAGTCCTGGAAAATGAATGTGGGATTCACATCTGTTGCATCAGTCCATGTCTTCCATCTTCTGGTTCAGGTGTCAGTTTTCCATTTTTCGACACAGTTCATCTTCCTCCACTTCCTTTTCAGCGTTTCTTCCAGGTGAACTTCCTGCGCGCGCCCTCCTGGCCGGGCTTCTTCCTCTCTCTCACCCTGGGGTCAGGGGTCAGCAGACCAGCTGGAAAAAAGCAGAACAAAGGGACAAAAAAATCAGAAGACCAAAACAAAATCAATAAAAAGACAAGACCAGGTCAAAGCCTAGTCTATGCCTGGACTGCGGCAGTGTGTCACAGGGACAGTCAGTGGTGGTGTCTATAATGTGACTTGCTGGATGTTCATCTGCAGTTTTGTGTAGTGGTCCCAGTAGTATGTGTTGTTAAAGTGTACTGAAGCAGCACATCACACCACATGGTTCAGCAATGTTCCAGTAAAAAAAGGTTACAAATGTAAATGTAGCTACAAGAACAATATTTTCCACTCATATCTTGGGATGTTTGATCTGAAAGAGAACTTAATTTAATGATAATTATAACTATTGTAATTATCTGTTAACTCCCCCTCCTCTCTCATCTCTTTCTGTCTGTGGCTGTCTGGTTGTTGCAAGACTCGCTCTGTATTGACGGGTGAATTCACACAGAATGGACTGTGGCTGCTGACAGCACCATGAGCTACGCGTGATGTGACCGCTACTTGCCTCGTCTCAAGGTCCGATTCACAGAAGGTATTGTGCTGATGATATTACAGTGCAAACATGCCCATTAGCTTTTGCATCTGATGCAATTCTCCATGTGGCAAAGTATAACCGGTGGCTTTGCACAAGAACACAGCAGGCAGGTTCACTGTCCTCCTTGATGTCATCAGGTACAGCAAGAGGTGTCTGACCTGGCCACCTGTAACTGAATGATTTCTGTCTCAGGTCAACCAAAAAGGGATATTCTCTTTTGAAATACCCGCTCATGAGGATGCCTGGCATGACGACGCCTTCACCTGGCTGTGAGCACTGGAACGTCTGGGCGTCCGTCACCACCCACTCTCTCAAGACGCTCATCATTTAGAGACGTGATCGTCTGTTTTTTTGGGGGGGGATTCCCCCCCCCCCAATTGTACTTGACCAATTACCTTATTGTCCGAGCCATCCTGGTCTCTGCTCCACCCCGTCTGCTGATCTGGGGAGGGCTGCAGACTACCACATGCCTCCTCCTATACATGTGGAGAGTCACCAGCCGCTTCTTTTCACCTGACAGTGAGGAGTTTCACCAGGGGGACGGAGCACGTGGGAGGATCCTGCTATTCCCCCCAGTTCCCCCTCCCCCTGAACAGGCGCCCGATTGACCAAAGGAGGCGCTAGTGAAGCAACCAGGACACACCTACATCCGGCTTCCCACCCACAGACATGGCCACTTGTGTTTGTAGGGACACTCAACCAAGCCGGAGTCAACACAGGGATTCGAATGGGCGATCCCCGTGTTGGTAGGCAATGGAATAGACTGCTACACCACCCGGACGCCCCGACATTTGGTAGTCTGCAGCCCTACCCGGATTGGCAGAGAGGGTGGAGCAGCAATGACCAGGACAGCTCAGAAGAGTGGGGTAATATGCCAGATACAATTGGAGAGAAAAAAATCTAAGCATGCTGTACATATTGTATACATGCATATTCTGCCTTGTCCACCAACCTCATGTACATACAGTAAATATGTTAACATATTCATTCCAGCATCTTTGCACTCTGCCCCATTGTCTTCCTGCCATAATGTCATTTTTTTAAAATATACTTGACATACATCTATATCTGTACACAGCACTTAAATGTCTACGCTTACTTTGTTCGTTGTTTTATCTGTATTCTGTGTAAGTAGACTGAGAGCAATGGAGGAACCGGAGTCAAACTCCTTGTACACATACAGTTAGGTCCATAAATATTTGGACAGTGACAATTTTCATAATTTTGACCCTGTAATCTACCACACTGGATTTGACATAAAATAATCAAGGTGCAATTAAAGTGCAGACTTTCAGCTTTAATTGGAGGGTATTTACATCAATATTGGAGGAAGGGTTTAGGAACTGCAAAGTCCCCTCATTTCAAGGGACCAAAACTAATTGGACAGTTGGCTCAAAAGCTGTTTCATGAGCAAGTGTGGGCAATTCCCTCGTTATTTCATCATTACTTAAGCAGGTTAAGGGTCAGGAGTTGATTTCAGGTGTGGCATTTTCATTTGGAAGCTGTTCCTGCGAATCCACAACATGCGGTCAAAGGAGCACTCAATGCAAGTGAAACAGGCCATCCTTAGGCCCCGAAAACAGAAAAAACCCACCAGAGAGATAGCAGAAACATTAGGAGTGGCCAAATCAACGGGTTGGTACATTCTGAGAAAAAAGGAAGCACTGGTGAGCTCTGCAACACAAAAGGCCTGGACGTCCACGGAAGACAACAGCGGTTGATGATCGCAGGATCCTTTCCATGGTAAAGAAGAACCCTTTCACAACATCTAGTGAAGTGCAGAAGACTCTCCAAGAAGTAGGCGTATCATTATCCAAGTCTACCATAAAGAGAAGACTTCACTACAAGGTGCAAACCATTCATAAGCCTTGAGAATAGAAAGGCCAGATTAGAGTTTGCCAAAACACATCTAAAAAGCCAGCCCAGTTCTGGAAAGCCATTCTTTGGACAGATGAAACCAAGATCAACCTGTACCAGAATGATGGGAAGAGAAAAGTATGGAGAAGACGTGGAACGGCTCATGATCCAAAGCACACCACATCATCTGTAGAACATGGTGGAGGCAGTGTGATGGCATGGGCATGCATGGTTTCCAAGGGCACTGGCTCACTAGTGTTTATTGATGATAGAAGATGGAAGCAACCGCATGAATTCTGAGGTCTATAGGAACATTCTGTCTGCTCACATTCAGCCAAATTCAGCAAAGTTGATTGGACGGCGCTTCACAATACAGATGGACAATGACCCAAAACATACTGCCAAAGCAACCCAGGAGTTTTTCAAGACAAAGTGGAATATTCTACAATGGCCAAGTCAATCACCTGATCTCAATCCGATCGAGCATGCATTTCACTTGCTTAAGACAAAACTTAAGGCAGAAAGACCTGCAAACAAACAACAACTCAAGACAGCTGCAGTCAAGGCCTGGCAGAGCATCACAAAGGAGGAAACCCAGTGTTTGGTGATGTCCATGGGCTCTAGACTTCAGGCAGTCATCGCCTGCAAAGGAATCTCAACTAAATATTAAGAATGAACTTTTTATTTATGATTATATTCATTTGTCCAATTACTTTTGGGCCCTTGAAATGAGGGGACTAAGTATGAAAGTTGTTGCAGTTTCTAAACCCTTCCTCCAATTTTGATGTAAATACCCTCAAAATAAAGCTTAAAGTCTGCACTTCAATTGCATCTTGATTATTTCATTTCAAATCCACTGTGGTAAATTACAGGGCCAAAATTATGGTAATTGTGTCACTGTCCAAATATTTATGGACCTAACTGTAGTTGGCCAAATCAACTGATTCTGATTTGTTCTTTTTCTCGTCTACACCACTCTCACTTTCTTCTCACTCACTTTTCATAATTTCTGGATGTGAAAGCTTTTCCTGAATGACCATGAATGTCCAGCGGCTGAGATGGAAGCGATAATGTCAGGTTCAGACCGATTTCAGGAGGTGTGATAACGGCACGCTGGCTTGCTTTTCTACGCCTCTGTTCAAAGGCGGCTTAGCACTGACACAAGGAATCCGACCTCCATTTTCCCACACAGGTTCAAATGGAGCGTGAATGATTGTGTGTCTGGGCATTGTGATGGACAGACAGTCTGTCCAAGGGGTCATCCTGCTTTCTGCCATTTGTCTACAGAGACAGTCTACCCTACCCCTGGTGCTGTAAGGAACAAACAAATGATTGAATGTCCTGTGGTCACATGACTTTGCGCCCCCGTTATGTCATTAGCTGGAAACAGTCAAGCATACGGACCCACCTTGTCTCATGTTCTCCATCTCTCCCTCAGACAGGAAGCCGAGCAGGGCACGTGAGATGGCCAGGCGCAGCGCCCCTGCCTGGCTGGAGCGACCACCGCCGCTCACCGAGCACTCCAGGTCAAAACGACCGAGCATGCCCACAAACTGGAGAGGGAACATGAGCTGCTGTCTAGAGAAAGGGAGGGAGATGCAGAAAAAGAGTGAGTGACAGGAAGAAAGAAAACATGAGGGGCAGACAGCACTGATGAACAGAGGATGCAAGACGGGGAGAGGGAGAAGAACAGTCACAGTAGAGGAAGAGAGAAGGTGAAAGAGTGGAATGAGCATCGTGGAGGTGTGTGTTTGTACGACGAGGAGAGAGGAGAGACCAGCTAGGACAGTAAAAAGGAAAGAAAGAAGACTGAATGAGGAGGAGTGTGCAGGCTGGTTATTCAACAGACAGCAGAAGCTCAACTCACGACTGAGCGCTTGGCTACACAGAGGAAATACGTTCACTGAAAAGAGCTCTAAGAATCACACCGTCACGTCTCACCGGGAAACCGACTCAGCAAGACCGGGACAAGGTGTGTGTGTGTGTGTGTGTTCTAGTTGGCGTCTGAAGTACAACAGCCTGTGGTTGCTGACAGAGTCCATTGTCACCTCTCTACTTCAATTAGGTCTGTCCTCAACCTGTGTGACAACACTATGGCACTGACTGCTGAGACACACACACTGACACGCATTCACTCAGCTGTGTAATTAACTTAAAAGAAAATAAATTAAATAAAAACTACACTGAGGAGTGAAAAAGCTCCTTTTCAATTTATTTTCGTGAGGGGAACACATCACCACTTATGTTTAATGACAAATAGTTTGAGGGAGAGAAAGACAGAGAGAATTTTTGAATTTTAAAGCAAGTCTTAATTCAACAAAAAACAGACTTGAAATCTTCCTAAACATAACAATACTTGTCAAAGTACAAACACTCAATAAGCATCTTTTAACAATCACAAAAAACAATCTTTCAACAACAACTCAAAAAATAAAAAACAGGTAAGACCTCTTTTATCCTGCTCTGCAGAAAAACCCAGCTCATCCTTTATGGTGGAACACAGCAGCCCTTTATAACACCACACAGCTGTGACTGTGTCCATATCTTTCATTGCATTGTAATAATTGAAGTCTACTCTTATCCTGGTCTGGACCACCCTGCTAAACAAGTTATCCTGGCCTGGACCACCCTGCTAAACAACAGTTATCCTGGTCTGGACCACCCTGCTAAACAACAGTTATCCTGGCCTGGACCACCCTGCTAAACAACAGTTATCCTGGTCTGGACCATCCTGCTAAACAACAGTTATCCTGGCCTGGACCACCCTGCTAAACAACAGTTATCCTGGCCTGGACCATCCTGCTAAACAACAGTTATCCTGGCCTGGACCACCCTGCTAAACAACAGTTATCCTGGTCTGGACCACCCTGCTAAACAACAGTTATCCTGGTCTGGACCACCCTGCTAAACAACAGTTATCCTGGCCTGGACCACCCTGCTAAACAACAGTTATCCTGGCCTGGACCACCCTGCTAAACAACAGTTATCCTGGCCTGGACCACCCTGCTAAACAACAGTTATCCTGGTCTGGACCACCCTGCTAAACAACAGTTATCCTGGTCTGGACCACCCTGCTAAACAACAGTTATCCTGGCCTGGACCACCCTGCTAAACAACAGTTATCCTGGTCTGGACCGCCCTGCTAAACAACAGCTATCCTGGTCTGGACCGCCCTGCTAAACAACAGTTATCCTGGTCTGGACCACCCTGCTAAACAACAGTTATCCTGGTCTGGACCACCCTGCTAAACAACAGTTATCCTGGCCTGGACCACCCTGCTAAACAACAGTTATCCTGGTCTGGACCGCCCTGCTAAACAACAGTTATCCTGGCCTGGACCACCCTGCTAAACAACAGTTATCCTGGTCTGGACCACCCTGCTAAACAACAGTTATCCTGGTCTGGACCATCCTGCTAAACAACAGTTATCCTGGTCTGGACCACCCTGCTAAACAACAGTTATCCTGGTCTGGACCATCCTGCTAAACAACAGTTATCCTGGTCTGGACCACCCTGCTAAACAACAGTTATCCTGGTCTGGACCACCCTGCTAAACAACAGTTATCCTGGTCTGGACCATCCTGCTAAACAACAGTTATCCTGGTCTGGACCACCCTGCTAAACAACAGTTATCCTGGTCTGGACCATCCTGCTAAACAACAGTTATCCTGGTCTGGACCATCCTGCTAAACAACAGTTATCCTGGTCTGGACCATCCTGCTAAACAACAGTTATCCTGGTCTGGACCACCCTGCTAAACAACAGTTATCCTGGTCTGGACCACCCTGCTAAACAACAGTTATCCTGGTCTGGACCATCCTGCTAAACAACAGCTATCCTGGTCTGGACCACCCTGCTAAACAACAGTTATCCTGGTCTGGACAACCCTGCTAAACAACAGTTATCCTGGTCTGGACCACCCTGCTAAACAACAGTTATCCTGGTCTGGACCATCCTGCTAAACAACAGTTATCCTGGTCTGGACCATCCTGCTAAACAACAGTTATCCTGGCCTGGACCACCCTGCTAAACAACAGTTATCCTGGTCTGGACCACCCTGCTAAACAACAGTTATCCTGGTCTGGACCGTCCTGCTAAACAACAGTTATCCTGGTCTGGACCGTCCTGCTAAACAACAGTTATCCTGGTCTGGACCACCCTGCTAAACAACAGTTATCCTGGTCTGGACCATCCTGCTAAACAACAGTTATCCTGGCCTGGACCACCCTGCTAAACAACAGTTATCCTGGTCTGGACCACCCTGCTAAACAACAGTTATCCTGGTCTGGACCACCCTGCTAAACAACAGTTATCCTGGTCTGGACCGTCCTGCTAAACAACAGTTATCCTGGTCTGGACCGTCCTGCTAAACAACAGTTATCCTGGTCTGGACCATCCTGCTAAACAACAGTTATCCTGGTCTGGACCACCCTGCTAAACAACAGTTCAACATGACATGCTATACACTCTTTAATTCTCTTTTTCCGGCTCACATAGATAGCCATCTTTGTCTGCCCTGCAATGAAGTTTAACAGTTGATATTTATATTTTAAGTGTTGGCTATATTTGCAACCAAAATTAAAATTCTGTTTGCAGAAACTTTCCCCAGATGATCTAAGTAAGCGTTCCAGTAGCAGGAACAGGGGTGTAAGCCTCACACATTCTGAAAAGCAATGAAAAACTGTTTCTCTCTGCGCACAATAGGGACAGTTGTCATTCACATTAGGGTCTAGCACAGAAACAAAATCATTGACCGCCACTATGCCATGCAAGACCCTCCACTGCTGATCACCAGCTGTTTTAATTAACGGTGGTTTGTATAAGCCCCTCCAGACTGGCTTCACATTCTCCCCCAAGCCCAGCTGGGCTCTACAGGGTGTATCAGTCCGAGCACTCACTTTATCTTGAGTGCTCGGATAAACTCAGTTTATCTTTTAACAAACCAACATGAGGATAAATCAGCTATAAAACAAACCAACATGAGGATAAATCAGACTATAAAACAAACCAACATGAGGATAAATCAGCTATAAAACAAACCAACATGAGGATAAATCAGCTATAAAACAAACCAACATGATAAATCAGCTATAAAACAAATCAACATGAGGATAAATCAGCTATAAAACAAACCAACATGAGGATAAATCAGCTATAAAACAAACCAACATGAGGATAAATCAGACTATAAAACAAACCAACATGAGGATAAATCAGCTATAAAACAAAGCAAGAACAATTATCTGAAACATTAGAACGCTGAAATCAAAACTCCGAACAAACTAGAAGTCTATCGGGCCCTAAAAACAAACTATGATCCTGAAGAATACCTCTTAACTGTCAGAGACAGGAAGCAGCGACAGACCCTCACCAAATACAGACTCAGTGACCACAGTCTGGCCATTGAAAAGGGGAGACACAAAAAGACGTGGTGGCCAAAAGAGCATCGAACATGTGGTCAGTGCAGGACAGATGAGGTGGAGGCAGAGGGGCACTTCCTCCTTAAATGTGACAGATTTGAAAAACAGTGCCGGGCTTTTGTCCAGGAACTGGACCATGTGACTCCAGAGTAGCAGGACATGGAGGACGCAGGTAAGCTGTGGGTGGTCCTGGGAGGGGGGCCAGCGGCGAGCATTGCAGCAAAATTTATATTTTCCTGCCACAACCTGAGAGACAGTGGGGGACGGCACCTATCACTGGTTGTTATTCGCTGTCGTCATTATTTAGTGAATGCCTCTTGGCAGATGCTCTCGGTCCGGGGCGACGTGCAGGCTGTTGGTGGCGCATTCTCAACGAGTGTGGCCCCCTGGGGCCGAGCGCACGGCCTCGGCGTTGTTGGTGCCGTGTTCTTGCCGGCTAGGCCGCGGAACCATCAACTATTATTGCTGCTGTTGTTTGATATCATAATCATTGTTGCTGTTATGACAATCATTGTTGTGTTGTGCTGTTTTACATGCTTTGGCAACATGTACACAAACGTATGTCACGCCAATAAAGCACATACTGAATTGAATTAAATTCAATCAAAAGAAAGAGAGACAGAGAGAGATAGACACTTGCTTAATCTGTACTTGGTCTCCTCACAATTCTTGCTCTACCTTTTGATTTATTGATCAGTGTAATGTTGTGTTAATGTTCATTATTAGTGTTATTGTGTACTGTCCAAACAAATTGCACTTTGATGCTTTGGCAACATTGTCTTTAAAGCTTTCATGCCAATAAAGCCCTTTGAATTGAATTGAGAAACAGAAACAGAGAGAGAGAGAGAGAGATCAGTACTGCCTGAAAACACAGCAGAATAACACAAGTTATGAATCAGTCAAAAGATCTGTATCTGGAACTTTGGAGAAATGAAACTAAAACCCAAAGTAGACTAAACTGTTATTTGACCCTAAACAGAGAATATAGACTGGCCGAGTATCTCCACTCTGTCAGAGATACGAAGCAGAGACGGATCCTGACCACATACAGGCTCAGTGACCACCAATATAGAAACAGGAAGACACAGACCAACATGGCTGCCCAGCGAGGAGCGTAGTACGTATATGTGGTCGGTGCTGGACAGGGGAGGTAGAAACAGAGATGCACCTCCTCCTCCACTGTGAGAAGTTCTCTTCAGTAAGAGACTTCCCCTTCGGGGAAATAGCCAAGAAAACACCAAACTTCCTACTGTTAAGTCCAGAGGAGAACCTGGCAGTTCTCCTGGGGAACGAACAGCAGCCCCCCCCCCCCCCCCCCCCGGCAGCTCAATACAGATCTGCTGCCACAGCCTGCAGGACTCACAACCACTGTGAGACCCCCAAAATTATATGCTGTTGAGTCACTGTGTTAAACTGTACAACATTTGTTGCACTGTACAGTATGGCAGTGAGGGAAAAGGGGTTGACTGCTTCGGTGGGCAGAGATATGGAGCATGCTTATGTGAGGACACCTATGTATTAATGTGTGATGTCATGTGAATGTGATGTGTGTTTAATATGATGTGATGTCATGTTTTAGTCTTTTGCAAACTGCTTTGGCAATGACATATTTTCTGTTCATGCCAATAAAGCTATCTGAGATTTGAGAGACGGAGAGAGAGACAGAGACAGAGACAGACAGAGAAAAAGAGAGACAGACAAAGAGAGAGAGAGAGAGAGTCCAACGCTCACACAGCCCCTCCCTCACCTGTCTTGTAGTACGGGGAAATAAAGGAGTAAGTCTTGGCCGTTAATGCTGACGTGTCCAGAGCCGCAGTCTCTCAGGACCACTGAGCAATTTGACGTCTTTCTGCGGCCTGTAGGTGTGTAAAAACAGAGACACGAAGACATTCTACACCTTTTTCTAGTTATATTCTATGACAGACAGGATCTGGAAATATCACAAACCAAATTCTGACAAACTGATAAGTGTGACTGGTAAATGTAATAACAACATCTCAACAACATCTATTCATACAGCACCTCCCAAACAGGACATGCAGCTCACAGTGCTTCACATTAACAAGAAGCAAACACAATCCCAGAAAGAAATACAATAAACAATTTAAGTCAGCAGTTTTAAGTTTTACTTTTTCATAAGTACTGTAGGATTACTTCTGCAACTTGAAAACACTGCGTTTGTGTCCTTGTGTTTGCACTGAAGTCATGTAGCCTCACTAAGCTTCAGTAAAACTCCAGCTGGAATTCCTAATATTCTGATGATATAGATTTGAGGTTGTAAATCAGTGAGCAAGTGTCGACCTTCTGTGGTGCTGAAGGCCACGCCTCGCTCGTCCCTCTCCAACTGCGGCACCACTTGCTTCGTGGACTGAACCTCCAGTTGCCGGCGGAACCGCAGGACAAACTCCTCCTCGATGACGCTGTAAGGCAGCGACAGCATGCGCTCCATCAGCTTGATGAATCGCATGTACTGGTAGGAGAGACACACACACACACACACACACACACACACACACACCATTAGCTAATGAGCTCTGACACAATCTGTTCTCTCTGCAAACGGTGGAATCAGTCAGTTTACTTGCTGGTATACAATTCAAAACTCACTACACAGTCAACTGTCAGGCAGCAACTATCTGGACTTAAAACACATTGAGAACTTTTGACCTTTATCCTCTTTCTCTACAAGACACCACGGGGGGCCCTGGGGCCAGCAGCCCAGATGGTGTTAAACCGGATGGAGGCTATTAAGAATCAGCAGCAGTTCTACTAGCCAGCTACCTTTGTACATATAGGGAGCAAGGCAGGGTTACTCACACACATCTTATTAAACTTAACTAGAAACGACAAAGTACTACATAGCAGGTTTAAGTAGAAAATAAAATAAAGAACGTTAGCTTCTCAGAGTACAGATGCTAATGAAGATGTCCAGGATGACTCACAGGCTGGCAGGTGGTCTATTGACCCTCTTTTTCAGATTAAAGCTGATCAAAGACAAAAAAGACAAGCTACCAGTATATGTGACAAAAGTGATGGTGTGAAACGTTTATGAACACTTCAGAATACGACTACTAACGTGGAAAACTGACTGAGCACACACACACTCTTTTCAGCCAATGTCCTACTGTAGGTCACTGGGAGCTGACCAGTAAAACCACAGTCTACTGGGAGCTGACCAGTAAAACCACAGTCTACTGGGAGCTGACCAGTAAAACCACCATCTACTGGGAGCTGACCAGTGAAACCATCGTCTACTGGGAGTTGACCAGTAAAACCACAGTCTCCTGGGAGTTGACCAGTAAAACCACAGTCTACTGGGAGTTGACAAGTAAAACCACAGTCTGCTAGGAACTGACCAGTAAAACCACAGTCTACTGGGAGCTGACCAGTAAAACCACCGTCTACTAGGAGCTGACCAGTGAAACCATCGTCTACTGGGAGTTGACCAGTAAAACCACAGTCTCCTGGGAGTTGACAAGTAAAACCACAGTCTACTGGGAGTTGACAAGTAAAACCACAGTCTACTGGGAGCTGACCAGTAAAACCACCATCTACTGGGAGCTGACCAGTAAAACCACAGTCTACTAGGAGCTGACCAGTGAAACCACCGTCTACTGGGAGTTGACCAGTAAAACCAGTCTCCTGGGAGTTGACCAGTAAAACCACAGTCTCCTGAGAGTTGACCAGTAAAACCACAGTCTGCTAGGAGCTGACCAGTAAAACCACAGTCTAATAGGAGCTGACCAGTAAAACCACAGTCTACTGGAAGTTGACCAGTAAAACCACAGTCTACAATTGTTGGGACCTTTTCAACCAGTAGTACTTCAATAATACGACTAGTACTACTTGGATAAATCCTGCCAATTGCTGACCGTCTTTGTGAGTCACTGTGTTTAAAAATGAGAGAACGTAAATTTAAAAATACACTCTGTCCAGACTCCACTGCAACACCTGGTGGTTTCTGGAGGACCTGCAACAGCATTTCAAGTAGCATATTTCATTTCTGGTGAGCTATGTTATTAAAATACCAAACAATCAGAGGAGTGATGACAAATGAGAGAGTTTGAGACAGTGTGGGAGAGATATTCCTAGATCCTGAAGAGAGGAAGAGAGCAGAGGAGGAAGGTTGTTGCTTACATCGTGATCTGAGATGGTCTCCACCAGGATTTCCTCCAGCTCCTCCTTTATCAGCCACCTGCTGCTCCCCAAGGAGCTGATGGACAGGCACACATGCACACACACACACACACACACACGAGTAAAAGCGTTAGTGAAGATGGTTGCTTGTTGCTCCACATCTCATATAGACCATGTGTCACACGAGGATCCTTTGTGTTGTTTTAACCCTTCAGAGGTCAAAGCTGATCTCAATTTGTTTCTGTGTTGTGAAAGTACGTGTTTTTCATTATTAGGATGAAGACAAACAGATCCAGACTGCACACCAGGAGTGAACGGGACAGTATAAAGTATCCTAACTTACATGTTCTTGGTGTCGGTGGAGAAGAGGCCCTTGGCTCTCAGACGATCCTGGTGCATCTCGATGTTCAACACTTTATCGTAGGTGTCCTAAAAACAGGAACCAGACAAATAACACAACATTCAGCAGAGCAACACGAGGCTTGCTGACGAGAACGATGGAAGTAAGGGAATGGGAGAGATAATGATTCAAAAAGACACCACGCATGGAAGAAAAGGGTCAAGTTCATATACACACACACACACTAACATAACTAGTTAGCACCCTGTAACAATAAGTGTTGATGAATAAATCACTTTTCATTTATTATGTAAAGACAGCAAGCGGCAGACAGACGGACAGGAAGACACACAGAAAGACAGACAGACAGGAAGGTCACGGCCCTGAGGCAGACCCCCCCCCCCACTAATTCCCCTGTCTATCATTCACCAGATGTTTGATTTATTCAGTCTTTCCTTCTTCAGAGTGTTACCTAATCCACTATCACTCCATTCAACTATAGAGAACTCGGAGAAAGAGGAAAAAGGAAAACATTCGGTTGAAGGAGAATTTTCCTTAAAGTGATACTGACATCAAAATCTGAAAATTCCTATTGATAGGCTATGTTCCTATTGATAGGCTATGTTCATAGGCTATGTTCCTATTGATAGGCTATGTTCCTACTGATAGGCTATGTTCATAGGCTATGTTCCTATTGATAGGCTATGTTCCTATTGATAGGCTATGTTCCTACTGATAGGCTATATTCATAGGCTATGTTCCTACTGTTAGGCTATGTTCCTACTGATAGGCTAAGTTCCTATTGATAGGCTATGTTCCTACTGATAGGCTATATTCATAGGCTATGTTCCTATTGTTAGGCTATGTTCCTACTGTTAGGCTATGTTCCTATTGATAGGCTATGTTCATAGGCTATGTTCCTATTGATAGGCTATGTTCATAGGCTATGTTCCTATTGATAGGCTATGTTCCTACTGATAGGCTATGTTCATAGGCTATGTTCCTATTGATAGGCTATGTTCATAGGCTATGTTCCTACTGATAGGCTATGTTCATAGGCTATGTTCCTATTGATAGGCTATGTTCATAGGCTATGTTCCTACTGATAGGCTATGTTCCTACTGATAGGCTATGTTCCTATTGATAGGGTATGTTCCTACTGATAGGCTATGTTCCTACTGATAGGCTATGTTCATAGGCTATGTTCCTATTGATAGGCTATGTTCATAGGCTATGTTCCTATTGATAGGCTATGTTCCTACTGATAGGCTATGTTCATAGGCTATGTTCCTATTGATAGGCTATGTTCATAGGCTATGTTCCTATTGATAGGCTATGTTCCTACTGATAGGCTATGTTCATAGGCTATGTTCCTATTGATAGGCTATGTTCATAGGCTATGTTCCTACTGATAGGCTATGTTCCTACTGATAGGCTATGTTCCTATTGATAGGGTATGTTCCTACTGATAGGCTATGTTCCCGGTTGGAATGTGACCACGAAGAAATTCAGTGGCCACAACAGCCTATCTGTGGCCACTCGAGAGAGAACTGTGATTGACTGTAGATGGTGTCCAATGTCAAACTGTGCCGGTGGACACGGAGACACCAGTCAATTTGCATATAGGGTGTGTCCGTAGCGAGATGCTATGAAACCACAGAGAAGCCGTTCTTTCACCCCCTCCTGCTAGCTACTTGGCTCCAGTTTGTGCTGTTTCGCTAAGACTTTATTATCGATCTTGCTACGACATACTGCTATCTATCTATCTACATATGTATCTATCTACATATGTATCTATCTATCTATATATGTATATGTGTCTATCTATCTATCTATGTACAGTTGTGTTCAAAATAATAGCAGTGTGTGTAAAAAAGTGAGTAAAGCTCAAATCCTTCTCGTAGCTTTTATTTCCATTCAAGCAAATGCCTTGGGAACACTGCACATTCGATTCCAAATCAAAGCATTAACAAAAAATGTATCAAATGTGTTATTCCTTTACAGAAAGTGAAGAAAAATGAATATTAGGCTGTTCAAAAAACAGCAGTGTCTGCATTTTTCTTTCAAACTCAAACATTTACTGTATAAACTGAAAAATGCTTGAAGATGTAGCCTTCCTGTGAATCACTGAACTAATATTTAGTTGTATAACCGCTGTTTTTGAGAACGGCTTCACATCTGTGTTGCATGGAGTCGACCAACTTCTGGCACCTGTGAACAGGTATTCCAGCCCAGGACCGTCGGACTACATTCCACAATTCCTCTGCATTTCTTGGTTTTGCCTCAGAGACATAACTCTTGACGTCACCCCACAGGTTTTCTATTGGGTTAAGGTCCGGGGATTGTGCTGGCCACTCCATAACGTTAATCTTGTTGGTCTGCAACCAAGATGCCGCTCGCTTACTGGTGTGTTTGGGGTCATTGTCTTGTTGAAACGCCCATTTCAAGGGCATTTCCTCTTCGGCATAAGGCAGCATGACTTCTTCAAGTATTCTGATGTATTTAAACTGATCCATGATCCCTGTTATGTGATAAATAGGCCCGACACCATAGTATGAGAAACATCCCCATATCATGATGCTTGTGCCACCATGCGTCACTGTCTTCACGGTGTACTGTGGCTTGAAGTCAGTGTTTGGGGGTCGTCTGACAAACTGTCTGCGGCCCCTAGACCCAAAAAGAACAATCTTGCTTTCATCAGTCCACAAAATGTTGCGCCATTTCTCGTTAGGCCAGTCAGTGTGTTCTTTGGCAAACTGTAACCTCTTCAGCACATGTCGTTTTTTCAACAATGGGACTTTGCAGGGGGCTTCTTGCCTGAAAGCTTGGCTTCACATAGGCGTCTTCTAATTGTTACAGTACTCACAGGAAACTTTAGACCTTCTCTGATCTCCCTGGAGCTGATCGCCGGCTGAGTCTTTGCCATTCTGGCTATTCTTCGATCCATTCCAATGGTAGTTTTCCATTTTCTTCCACATCTTTCAGGTTTTGTTTGCCATTTTAAAGCATTTGAGATCATTTTAGCTGAGCAGCCTATCATTTTCTGCACTTCTTTATATGTTTTCCCCTCTCCAATCAACTTTTTAATCAAAGTACGCTGTTCTTCTGAACAATCTCTGGAACGACCCATTTTACTCAGATTTTCAGAGAGAAATGCACTAGAACCAGCATGTACAACATTTGCTGCCTTTGTCCTTAAATAAGGGCCACCCGTTTGACACCTGTTTTTTCACAGCTGAATGACCTCCCTGATTGAACTCCACACTGCTATTATTTTGAACACGCCCCTTTCAATTAATGAATCAATTACACCGAATCAGCAAAATGCATGTCATGACTGTTGTGTCTGTTGGTTTTCTATTACTCTACTACACCTACTAATAAGTTATTTGACATGTAGAAATATAATTTCTACCAAAAACAGTGATTGATCTGCTTAGTGATGTTGGACTGCTATTATTTTGAACACAACTGTATCTATCCGTCTATCTATCTAAATATCTATCATCTATCTATCTAGCTATCTATCTATATATGTATCTATCTGTCTATTTATCTATCTATCTATCTCTCTATTTACCTAAAAATGTATCATCGATCTATATAAATTATATGTATCATCGAACATATTATTCGCCAAGTTGTATTGCACTGCCACATGGCTAACTACGGCAGCTAGCTAGCTAGCTCAGTGATTCAAATCCTCGCACCACTGAATTTCTCATTTTTTTCTACAGCAAGTGACGAGCAGTACTGAGCCCCACCCACGCGAACACTGAGCCACACCCAAACGACCACCCAGGAAGACGGTAGCCAATAGCTTTGAATTCATAAAACCACCCCTATTTTCAGTTATGACTCAAACTCCCAATGTTAAAAAATGTGTTCAGAAAGGGCATGTCAGTCTCTCTTTAAGTCAAGTCAATTTTATTTGTACATCTGTACATTACAAAAAGACGGATGACGGGTGAAGGGGGTTTGGCTTTACATGTTAGCAACATGTAAAGAAAATATAACAAAGGACAGGACAGCTAGTATCAAAACACATTTTACAAACCTTTTAGTTTATAGACAGACAGACAGACAGTTAGATATAGACAGACAGACAGACAGTTAGATATAGACAGACAGACAGACAGTTAGATATAGATACATACAGACAGTTAGATAAAGACAGACAGACAGACAGACAGTTAGATATAGATAGACATACAGACAGTTAGATATAGATAGACAGACAGACAGTTAGATATAGACAGACAGACAGACAGACAGTTAGATATAGACAGACAGACAGTTAGATATAGATAGACAGACAGACAGTTAGATATAGACAGACAGACAGACAGACAGACAGACAGACAGACAGACAGACAGACAGTTAGATATAGACAGACAGACAGACAGACAGACAGACAGTTAGATATAGACAGACAGACAGACAGACAGTTAGATATAGACAGACAGTTAGATATACATAGACAGACAGATAGTTAGACAGACAGACAGACGGTTTGACAGACAGAAATACAGTCTAACAGATGAAACAGTCTGGCTGGTGGGGACAAAAGACAGCTAGCATACATTTTATGCTCAAACCCCTCCAGCTCACAGATTTGGGGCACTGGGGTAAAACGATGGGGTGGAGGGTTAATGGTATGTGTGTGTGTGTGTGTGTGTGGGGGGGGGGGTGTGAAGGGGTCCTGGTTGCTCTCGGAGGACGCATCTGTCCGTCAGGTGTTCAGCAGAGCAGTGAAGGAGGAAGTTTTATTAAGCATGCTGGCTGGCCCACTCACTCCAATGTTACACACCACTGCCCCCTCCTGGCAACACCTCAACACCACTGGAGTGTGTACGTCAGACTTAAGTCTGTGTGTGTGTGTGTGTGTGTGTGTGTGTGTGTGTGTGTGTGTGTGTGTGTGAGAGCGACAGAGAGCGAAGGAGAGAAGGAGAAAGAGAAGGAGACAGAATTGAAGATATGTGTGAAATGACAAAGACTTAGGCCAGAGAGTAGAGGAGAGAGGAGATTGGGTGAAAGGAAGAGAACAGCGGAGGAGAAAATAGAGATCAAAGAACACAAAGAAAAGAAAAGAAGAAAAAAGACAGGAATGGTAAGTGACAGACGGTGAGTGACATGCAGACAGACAGTACAGACTTTCACACTCGTCTGATACACTTATCCACCAGCAGGGGTACAGATTTACACTGCAGGGCACAATGCTGTGTGTGTGTGTGTGTGTGTGTTTCATTGTATACATATGCACAATGAAAAAAACAAAACAATCCTAGAAACAAAAACACCCCACTCTTATTATTAACAAAATGTCTTTGCACAAGGTCAGCACTGCTGCTTTAAGACAATGAAAGATGGAGGAGGAGGAGGAGGAGGAGGAGAGACCTGTGTGTGCGGAGTTGATTGCGACAAGTCTTCCCTTGGCAGCAAGGCTCTCCTTGGGGTTTCAGACGCCCCTCCTCCTCCTCACCTCCCAAAATCCCCCAGTGAGGAGCAGCTTCCTCATGGCGGGACAAAGCCAAACAAGACAGACACGCCAGCCTCAAATACAACTTCCACCCTGACACCAAAAATAAATAAAATAAAATAAAAACCCGAAGATCAAATAAGGTTGAATCAGTTCATGTGGATATGTTCATTGACAGATACGTTTCATCACTCAACTAAGTGCCTGCTGTCACTGTATTGTTCATAAGGGTGGGGTACCTGGAGTCACTGTATTGTTTATAAGGGTGGGGTACCTGCAGTCACTGTATTGTTCATAAGGGTGGGGTACCTGGAGTCACTGTATTGTTTATAAGGGTGGGGTACCTGCAGTCACTGTATTGTTCATAAGGGTGGGGTACCTGGAGTCACTGTATTGTTCATAAGGGTGGGGTACCTGCAGTCACTGTATTGTTTATAAGGGTGGGGTACCTGCAGTCACTGTATTGTTTATAAGGGTGGGGTACCTGCAGTCACTGTATTGTTTATAAGGGTGGGGTACCTGCAGTCACTGTATTGTTTATAAGGGTGGGGTACTTGCAGTCACTGTATTGTTTATAAGGGTGGGGGTGCCTGCAGTCACTGTATTGTTTATAAGGGTGGGGGTGCCTGCAGTCACTGTATTGTTTATAAGGGTGGGGGCGCCTGCAGTCAGGTGAGACTGAAGAGGTCACTTAGATGATGATGATGATGATGAAGAAAGGTATCTGTCAGTAAACTTTGTGTCCAGATGAACTGATTCAACCTTCCTTGATTTTCTTACCTGGATTCTTGAGCATGTATCCAGACAAAAACCCTAAGAGTTGCAGACACAAACAAACCACTCTCCCCAGGGCCAAATAAACAATGCTTAAGGGATTTTTCCATAAGGAACTTTAAATAATGAATAATCTCTGTAATCCCAGTAGGAGGCAGTGCCAGATCATAGAATTGCATAAAGAACTAAAGATGCTCAGGAAAAAGTGGCGGAAAGCAGACAATGGGGAAAAAGCAGCCCTGAACCAAATAAGCTCAGAGCTGCAAAAAAAAAAAACCCTCTCCACCTTTGCAAGACAGAGCCAATCTGGCAAGAAGCGTTGACAGAGGGAAGCCTTTTTTAACAACCCCTTCTGGTTCACAGCTGACCTCCTCAGAAAGCCTAAAAGCAGGAGACTTGATATGTTCTACGGAAGAAGTGGAGAATAGTGTAGCAGCAGCACATGGCGACCCCAGCAGAGACATCCCACTGGGACACTGCCAACACTCAAGCCATGCACCCCTTTCAACATGGCAGACTTCACTCTTGAAGTAAGGGCAGTAGTGGGAAATGCTCAAGCAGGATCTGCTCCAGGACCATCAGGCACCACTTAGCTGTTCATCCATCGCAGCGATGAGGACCATCTAGTCATCCTGTGATGGATGACAGATGACTTGCAAAATAATTAAAGTGAGGAAGAGTTGCGTATCATCAACCCCACTCTCTCACCCGAGACGACCTACTACCAGTGGCAAATCTAGTGAGACGACTGGCACAGGAGACGGATGCAGACTTTTCCTCAGGGTTTCTTCCTGAAGCCTTTCCCGTAGACAAGTATACCCGCAAGGCAGCAGAGGTTTTAAATCAGAGTTTTCCTTCTCCTAGATTGGCTGCCAACCAAGGCTAACGAGTCCAATCGACCCACCCAGTTATACCACCGTGAACCCGGTCACCCCCGCAGCAGACTTTGTAAAAACAGGAGGTACCATGAGAAGGTGCTGCTGCGGACACATTTGCATAGGAGTGGCCTTATGCTAAGGTCCTGATGGACTCATGGTGATCACTACACCAGGAAGTGAAAGGCCACTGCACCGCTTCGTATTCCTTTTGGCAAGTAAGACATCTGGCCCAATACTCGCCACCTCCCAGGCACCACTTACAAGATCTACAAAACTGCCCATGGCTACTGAAGAGGCTATCAAAGCCTTTGCAGACAATCTGGAAGAAAAAACAGGAACCCTGGCTTTGGACACTTGCTGAAGGTTGCTTTGTCCCTGAAGAACTAAACTCATTAGGACTTGACCAGTTTCGAGAGATCTCCCTGCTACACATTGAAGGGAAAATATGCTGGTCCATCATTGCTAAAACACTAACATCTTATCTACTCACCAATGAATACACTGACACAAGTGTCCAGAAAGGAGGAGTCCCAGGGTACTCAGGATGTCTGGCGTATACATCAGTGATCAGCCAGGTCATCAAGGGAGCAAAGAGCAACAACACCACACTCTCAGTCGTATGGTTAGACCTCGCCAAAGCCTGCCCAAGCGTACCTCACCAGCTGATCCAAAATGCATTGGAGTACTATCAAGTACCACCAGAAATTGTCAAGGTTGTGATGTTATACATGGATTCGCTGAAAATTAGTTTCACTGTGGGAAATGGCAGAGGCTTGAGAAGGGCATCATGGCAGGATGCACAATATCGGTGGCCCTGTTTGTGGCTGCCAACTACTAAAAGCAGGAGGAATGCAATGTAGAGGGCCAAAAGTGGATGACGGTATAAGACATACAGCCTGCAGTGCATTCATGGATGATATTACTGTGATGACTCCACTGAGCCAGGGAACACGGTGGATCCTAAACTTGCTGGAGAAGATGGCTACATGGTCACGGATGCAATTCAACTCGGTAAGATCTAGGAGCCCAAGTATCCTCAAAGGAAAGCTGACAAAAAGTATCTTCATTACACAAGGGGCTGAGATTCCAACGATTCAAGAACAAGGAATCCGATACCTTGGAAAGAATTACGACAGCACCCTGAAGGACAGCGGCAACCTCAACGACACAATGGTTCAACTAAACATCTGGTTCAAGGTAACTGATAACAACCAGCTGCTTGGAAGGTTTAAGGTGTGGTGCTTCCAGTATGGCACCATACCAAGAACGCAATGGCCATTCCTGCTATATGACTTCCCCATGACTCAAGTGGAAGCAATGGAGAGACTGTGCAGCAAATTCTTGCGAAGATGCTTTCAGCTCAGTCAGTCTGTATAGCAAGACCTCCAAGCTCTGCTTACCAGTCTCAATGGTGGTGGAAGAATTCAAAGCCACCGAGGCAAGAGCAGTCATTACACTGCCACTGTCTGAGGATGAGAAAGTCAGACACGCTAACAAGACCGTTAAGTGTGGCAGGAAGTGGAAGCCTCAGGAAGCAGTGAGGGGAGCAGAAGCGTACTGGAAACATCAGGAGATTGTCAAGGAGGGTGAATGGGAGTGAATCCCTGCAGCCATGTTCCAAAATCTAGTGGAAAGCCTTCCTAGAAAAGTGGAGGCTCTTATAGCAGCAAAAGGGGGGACCATCTTCATATTAATGCCCATGGTTTTGGAATGAGATGTTCCAAGAAGCACATATGGGTGTGATGTTTGGGTGTGCCCATACATTGGCCATGTAACGTGTATACATACACTACCGTTCAAAAGTTTGGGATCACCCAAACAATTTTGTGTTTTCCATGAAAAGTCACACTTATTCACCACCATATGTTGTGAAATGAATAGAAAATAGAGTCAAGACATTGACAAGGTTAGAAATAATGATTTGTATTTGAAATAAGATTTTTTTTACATCAAACTTTGCTTTCGTCAAAGAATCCTCCATTTGCAGCAATTACAGCATTGCAGACCTTTGGCATTCTAGCTGTTAATTTGTTGAGGTAATCTGGAGAAATTGCACCCCACGCTTCCAGAAGCAGCTCCCACAAGTTGGATTGGTTGGATGGGCACTTCTTTGAGCAGATTGAGTTTCTGGAGCATCACATTTGTGGGGTCAATTAAACGCTCAAAATGGCCAGAAAAAGAGAACTTTCATCTGAAACTCGACAGTCTATTCTTGTTCTTAGAAATGAAGGCTATTCCATGCGAGAAATTGCTAAGAAATTGAAGATTTCCTACACCGGTGTGTACTACTCCCTTCAGAGGACAGCACAAACAGGCTCTAACAGGTACTATTTAATGAAGATGCCAGTTGGGGACCTGTGAGGCGTCTGTTTCTCAAACTAGAGACTCTAATGTACTTATCTTCTTGCTCAGTTGTGCAACGCGGCCTCCCACTTCTTTTTCTACTCTGGTTAGAGCCTGTTTGTGCTGTCCTCTGAAGGGAGTAGTACACACCGGTGTAGGAAATCTTCAATTTCTTAGCAATTTCTCGCATGGAATAGCCTTCATTCTAAGAACAAGAATAGACTGTCGAGTTTCAGATGAAAGTTCTCTTTTTCTGGCCATTTTGAGCGTTTAATTGACCCCACAAATGTGATGCTCCAGAAACTCAATCTGCTCAAAGAAGTGCCCATCCAACCAATCCAACTTGTGGGAGCTGCTTCTGGAAGCGTGGGGTGCAATTTCTCCAGATTACCTCAACAAATTAACAGCTAGAATGCCAAAGGTCTGCAATGCTGTAATTGCTGCAAATGGAGGATTCTTTGACGAAAGCAAAGTTTGATGTAAAAAAAATCTTATTTCAAATACAAATCATTATTTCTAACCTTGTCAATGTCTTGACTCTATTTTCTATTCATTTCACAACATATGGTGGTGAATAAGTGTGACTTTTCATGGAAAACACAAAATTGTTTGGGTGATCCCAAACTTTTGAACGGTAGTGTATATACTATAAATCACAGATAGATTAGACAGATAGATCATTTGAATTGGGGAAAGATGAGCAAATCCCAGCATTTGTGAAACCAACAAAAGTTTGATATTCTTACTTGATAAATGACCCAAACAATTCATCAATTACATTATTGACCAATTTTCTGTCAATCTACTTATCAATGAATCGTTTCAGCAATAGACAATAGACTGACTGTAAGAAGAGAAACTGAAGATCGGGTGAGGGGGCCACTGGACAGATGGCTTCAGCAGGATGAAATTTACATCCACCTCATTTTAAATCGACAGGGGGGCTTGGTACTCACGTGCATCAGGGAGTAGTAGGACTGCTTGCCAGTGTAAAACAGGAAGTGGAAAGGCCGTCCGTCTGGTCCCCATTGGATAGCTTTGTAAAGGAGGAAAGAGTCAGCGTTCAGGCGGCCAATCAGATGAACTCCTCAAAGCTGATCTCCTTTGACAGCACTCACAGTATGTACAGGACAGATTACTCACCTCTTTGCTTTGGAAAGATTTCATCTGGATGCTGAAAATGAAAACAAACCAGAGTCAATATACATGACTAAAATATGCTATGAGGAGGACATTTTGATTTCCTGTTTTCATCATTTATCTACCACTCTTAACCAGAGCAGCAACAGAATTAACTTGAATACAGCATTATTGGTTAGAAATCCACAAATTCTGAGAAAACAAGCACGAAACCGTCCAGACCCACGGTGCACCTGTGCTGCGGGTGCAGGTGGAGCAAGGCAGTGTTCAATGCAAAAGGGGGCTCCGTGAGTCACACGTCTCATGGAGTCATTGTGGACTGATACATGTAATAAAATGGAAGCGCTTTAGTTAGCTCATTATTGTTAATATATCAAAGACTAGTGCACGTTCTCAGGTCGTCCATGAGTGAGCGGCCACAGTTTGCAGCACATAGCCCACGGCGGCTGTTGTGAGGCGACGTGAGGAAAAAAAGAGCATATCAGAGAAATACTACTTGACAAAAGCCAGACAGCAGTCAACTTAGACCTGGAAAAACAAAAAAGTTGAATATTTCATTTCTATTTCTGGCTATTATTCCTGTTCATTTACACAAATTACACGTATATTTGACTTTAATTATATATTTGCTAGGATAGGCTCCAGCATCCCCACGACCCTGAGAGCAGGATAAGCAGTTTGGATAGTGGATGGATGGATGGACTTTAAAAATCATACACAGAAGTATCGCTGTTATTTGCCTTTGTGCGGCAGCACAACACAAACTCGCCAGACAGCGGGCTCACCTTCATGACAGGTCTGGCTTTCTTCTGAAACAAGCCAGAGGGGAACAGGTAGGCGATGCTCCTCTGTGGGATTAATAAAACAGACAGAAGAAAAACAGATGACATTTTGTCAGTTGTGGTGATGTCAAGGTTATTGATGATGACAACGATGATGATATGGCCGACATCGAGGTCACGCCAACAGATACACACAGACGGAAGTCACAGCAGATAGGCAAAGTGACAGGAGATAAATCCCAAGCTGTTTAGGGGAGTTCAACAAAAGGGGAGTCGGGTGTGTGTGTGTGTGTGTGTGTGGTAGGAACTGAAGTTAGAGGAGAAAACGGACTTAGTGGGATGCGGGCTAGTGGCTATGTTGACAGTGAAGCGAACACAACAGACAACCAGTGGTTCATTTAGAGTTCACCCTAGGCTCTGTGTGTGTGTGTGTGTGTGTGTGTGTGTGTGTGTGTGTGTGTGTGTGTGTGTGTGTGTGTGAACTATGGGGAGACTCATCAACACAGTCTGTTTGTCTCATTTACGAGGCAGCAGGTGTCGGCTAGATGAGGTCGTCACAACGATGGAAGACAGACAGACAGAAAGACAGACAGGGCGAGGAAGAGAGACAGTTTAAGAGCTGAGGTTATCAAGTGCTTGTGTGTGTGTGTGTGTGTGTGTGTGTGTGTGTGAGTGTGAGTCAGGGAGTGGAGAAAAACAACAAAAAGATAGAGATGTGCGGAGAAGACACGGGATAAGTGGAAAGAGAGACAAGGAGACAGGTAACCACAGGAGTGTTGAACAGATGAGGGAGCACCTGCTGTTCCCCGGGGTCTGAACACAATATGGCACAACTCCTCAAGGAGAAGATGGCGACAGGGAGGGAGGGAGGGAGGGGGAGAGAGAGAGGAAGGGGGAGAGAGAAAGTAAAAACAATCTAACAGTTGTCTGTGAATGTTCTCATTCATCCAGGTCGTCATGGTTCTCCAAAGGAGTTGAATCAAGTGCAACTGGACTTGGTATATACCCGTGAAGATGTTTCACCTCTCGTCCAAGAGGCTTCCTCAGTTCTGCCTTTCTGACTAGACCAAGCTAGTCTGACTGGCTGCTGATGAGACTCAGTATTTATCCTCTAGGAGTCGTTATCAGAGCTGCAGAGCTGGAACACAAACTGAGCGTCATCAGAACTCTGCAACACAGAGCTGACAATGTGCCCAGCAGCACTCAGGCCCAACAGGAAGAACCCAAACACCTGAGGGGAGCTTTAAAAACCTGCGGCTCCCCCAGTTGGACCTTTGTGAAAACTGCAACATGTTCCAGAAAGACCAACCAGGTGAGCGACGAGGAGAAAAGGAACAGAAGGAAGAGCACAGTGATCCTGTATGTTTCTGGGGTCTCCGAGAAACTCAAGAGAATTTTTAACAAACACCGCATCCCGGTATACTTCAAACCCAGCAACACACTCCCACAAAGACTGGTTCATCCCAAAGACCGTGTACCACACACCCGGAAAAGCAATCTGGTGTATGCTGTACAATGCAATGAGGACTGCACTGACCTATACATAGGAGAAACCAAACAACCACTACACAAACGGATGGCCCAACACAGAAGGCCAAACTCCTCAGGACAAGACTCAGCAGTCTGTCTACACCTAAAGGAGAAGACACACTCCTTCCAGGACAGCAACGTACACATTTTGGACAGGGAAGATAGATGGTTTGAAAGAGGGGTGAAGGAAACTGGAAAAACCATCCCTCAACAGAGGAGGAGGTCTGCGACACCACCTATCTCCCACTTACAATGCCGTCCTTTCATCTCTACCCAGGAGACTCAAGAATCCTAGCCTCCAAGAACAACAGTCGCTCACTAACGGCTCCAACCGCTCTCATGACCACTGAATGGAGCACTAACGAAGTCGAAACCAACACCCCCAACGACCGTCGCTGCTTAACATCGGATCACAAAGAGCCATGCACATCAATAGCTCTGATAACAACTCCAAAGAGGATAAATATCTGAGTCTCATCAGCAGCCAGTCAGACTAGCTTGGTCTAGTCAGAAAGGCACCAACTGAGGAAGTCTCTTGGATGAGAGGCGATACGTCTTCACGGATATATACCAAGTCCTGTCTAACAGTTCATCATACAACTGAATATTGTTGAAGAAAACATTCTCAGAAGAATACGTATATTTTTGTTTCCTGAGATGAACTGAAGACCGCTCTGATATGTGTCCACTGTGTCCCGATCCTACAGGATCCAGTCCACTACAGCAGCTCTGATATGTGTCCACTGTGTCCCGATCCTACAGGATCCAGTCCACTACAGCAGCTCTGATATGTGTCCACTGTGTCCCGATCCTACAGGATCCAGTCCACGACAGCAGCTCTGACATGTGTCCACTGTGTCCCAATCCTACAGGATCCAATCCACTACAGCAGCTGTGTCCAGTGTCCTGATCCTATAGGATCCAGTCCACTACAGCAGCTCTGATGAAGCCATTATTTATGACAAAATGAATAGTGTTTTTTTAGCCGCCATTACTATTTCTAGAGACCAAACAGCGTTTCAAAACAGAGAATCTTTATCTGCACTTTATCACCTCTTATTTCACCTGTATAAGTCAATCTTTGTGTATATATGTGAAGACTGTTGTGTTGTAGTGTTGTTATTCTATGTTAAGTACACTGAGAGCCAAGAAACCAGAGTCACATTCCATGTATGTGCAAACCTACATGTCCAATACACATGATTCTGATTCTGAATCCACATGAGGTTTACAGGATAATTCTGTTTTTTCACAACCTGGGTCTTCTTTTTGTAGTTTTCCCATCATGCATGTCATATACATGACAGGTCCATTATCTATGACTTCTCTATTGTGCGGGCCTAGTTTATGGATGTTACTACGACCTACGGTAAGCATAGGCTGCTACTTCCTGCAGGAAGAACCAGGAAGTAGATCAGCCATGTCATCCACCATTGATCATGTTGGACATTCACATCATAACTTTTAACCTTCACCTCCACATATGTGGTTTAGATAACTGGGTTAAATTAAGACTTGTTGAAAGTAGTATGACGCTCGTGTTCAGTTGTCCGTTGTAACGAGTCCATGGGGCCGGTGAATATCATGCTATCACTATCGAAATGGAGTTATCGTGTAATAGAAGACTTGCAGGCATTTCCCGGTGGGGCTACACACATCACACTGATTTTCCACGACTGGTTTTGCCTGTCACAGTTTTGACGCCAGATCAGATCAGGACAGATGGGGGTGAGGTGGAGGTGGGTTAGGGGTTCTCCCTCTGGTCCTCCCTAATTTTCATCTTTATCTGCAGACATCTGAGGATGGGACGCTAGCCGTCACTTCTGCTTTCACAGCAAGGCACTAACAGCTTTCTTCATGAGCGTCGGTGGGATGCCGGGGAGCCACCACAGGGAAAGGCGGGAAATCGAGCTAATTGATAGGAGCAACAGGATGTAATGTGTTGCTGCCAAGACTGGACATTCAACACCTGCAAGCATGCGTGCACATGTGTGTGTACGTTTGTGTTTTGAGAGCTTTGCTAATTTCCCTGACACCGCATATTAACCAGACCCAGACCCAGACCCCTCCTGGTCACAGCCTGGGGGATCCATCAGTCCAGATGCTGGTGACTAGGCTGACAGCAGAGATAGCAAGAGACAGAGACAGAGAGCGAGACAGACAGACAGACAAGAGAGAGAGCAAGCGAGAGAGAGACAGACAGACAGACAGAGACAGCGAGAGAGAGAGAGAGACTTCAAACAGTCAATCGAGTCCTAATGAATGCTTTAACCATTTATGGCTTTGAGACTGTGTGTCGTGGGGAGAGGACAGTTAAGACAGAGGGACAGTTTGGCCAGCTGTCTACACGGCAACAATAACGTAATCATATCTTCACCCCAAGACGTCAATACTACATAAAGTCAGTACGACAGAGATTAAAGGCCTGTGACTGAAATGTCACCAATTTGAATCCCACACCAAGTGAGAAAGTGACTGTAGAAAGCCTCTCCACTCCCATAACACCTCCAGCTGAGGTAGGTGCCATTGAGCCAGGCATTAAACTGCAATAGTTCCACAGGAATTTCTCAGAGGCCTCCAGCAGAACTCTGTGGCTGTACTGGACAGCTCCAACTGAGCAGACGTCATAACCTGTCCTGGCTTCATATGTGGATGTGACATGACGTGTGAATGTGAGGCACGTCCGGCTGACGTTCCCAAGACAATCACAGTAACCATGTGGGCCCAGTGGCCGCGTGCTGCTGACCTGTACATTAACTATGGTTTTAATCACGAAGAAATATTCTAAAACATGTACGATACGATGCTTTAATATTGGCTCAAACAGCACCGCTGCAGTGGTCATAACACTAGCCATGCTTCCATCACGTATTGTTACCTGCACTTTGAAGTATCGCATTAGAAAAGGCTTATGGAACGGCAACATTTCAAAAAAACTTCCTGAATTTCACAAAAAAGTTTTTACGTTCGCTTGAGGTGGTTTTTGCCTTTTTCGAAAAAAGTTACTGCGCTAAATGGGATATGGAAACACTTGTGTTAAATAAGTTCTAACTAAGTCAACATTTAACTCGCATGACTGATCAGCTGTTTCCGCATCGGTGTTTTCCCAGATATTCCCAAAACGCACACTTCTTTGTCCTCGTCTCTGAACAGCATGAAACAGGGCCAGTAACAGCTGACATGAAAGAAAGATTACAACTTTCCCAACTGAAACAACTTCCTGAAGACCTCTCTCCATTTTCTGTCGTAGATGGCCAAGGTGACTGGTTGTTTTCAGTTCTCAACCTCTTCTTCTACTGTTTATTACAGCCATGTGTAACATAGCATATCCCGCCAACTTCTGACAAAACGACGCTTTGCGTAGCCTAGTCCAGCGTTTCCCAACCCAGTCCTCAAGGACCCCCTATCCTGCAGATTTTCATTGTAACGCTGCATAGGTAGCCCTGCTTGTACTTACTCGACCAATCATCTCACAGCACTTAATTATGCAAGGTGTGCAACATCTGACATAATTCATTACTGATTGGTTGAATAACTATAAACAGGTACCTATTCAGGGTTGCAAAGAAAATCTGCAGGATAGGGGGTCCTCGAGGACTGGGTTGAGAAACACTGGCCTAGTCCATTCACTCCAAACCGGTTGATGGAAATGTGCTTATTTTGCATTTTCTTTTTTGCGACATTTCAAAAGTTTGCTTGACAATTAATGGAAACACAGCTACTGTGTTCATTTGTTCCTCTGACTTGTGCAAACTTAAATTATCCACCAACAACAATTTAAGGGCAGAACTGCCATAAAATGCCATTTGAAGCCACTCTTCTGGGCCATGGCATAGACCACTGCTGGTTGCCACTACGGCTTATTCAGCACTGACGGAGATTAGTGCAAACAGGTCTTCTTCTTAATAACAGTAAGCACCGGGCCGCCATTGTTAAAATAAAAACAAGTCGGCAAAGTGCAACCATGGGTCACACTGAACTCCTGTACATTGTGATTTACTGTATTTACTTGTGTTGGAAAAAGTAATAAGAATGTGGAGGCTCTCTGATTTAGCTGCCATTTCAGGCTACTGAAATAAAGTTGACTTGACCCTCTTCATCAGACTGGGCTGAAACTAGAAACCTAAAGAGTTCAACAGCAGAACAGCGATAAAAACTTTGTTGCATGACTGTTTACACACGAAACCATTTCAAATCGATGTGTTGTGTACCAGTTACAGAAATGAGATTACAGGGCAGCAAACAAAACCAAAACAAGCTATAAATTAACGCAGAAGATACACAGCAGGATGAATGCGCTATCAACCAGAAATAACGTTTTCTGGAGGTTGGCGGACAAAATAGCTTGCATTTCATCATTCTCACAAGCAGCTGACACAAATAGGAGGGTTTCCGTGCAACGTCATCACAGAGATGCGTGTGCAACTAGGGGGCAGAAAGCAGCTACAGGGCAGAGGTTTTAACCAAGACAGAGCTCAGATACAGCCCAGATGGCACGCGGCTGTTGTGCTATAAGCTGCACAAGCCCCAACAGGATGGGTGGGAAATGTTGAACCTTTTCATTGTTGAACCGCTTTGGTGGCGCTCAAAAGATGAGATGCCCCCTGGCTGCGCACGCACCCTGTAATGTTTGTAAACAGGAAACCCGCCTATATGTCACAGAACCCCCCCCCCCCACACACACACACACATTTTTTCACTCTCCTGCCTCTTACATCGATGTCTTCTTGTGTGAAAGTCTCCGGGTCTTCACCCATCATGTTGGCGAGGTGACGTTTTCCAATATTGAACTCCTCCACCTGCTTTTGGATGAACTCTGTCGTGAACTTCTCCGGTCCCGCCGCGGCCAAGTTCTTCCTGTGAAGGACGGAGCTGACGCATATCTGCCTGGTCTGGACCTGAGGAGGACGGGAAGACGTGTGGATGAGTAACATCGCTCTGAAGCAGGGATGGGCAACATGATCTAGAAAGAGCCGGTGTAGGTGCAGCTGTTAGGGCCAACCGATCAGTTACACACCCGATTCTGAGAGAGAGACAGAGACAGAGAGACAGACAGAGAGAGACACAGACAGAGAGAGACAGAGACACAGACAGAGAGAGAGACAGACAGACAGAGAGAGAGACAGAGACAGAGAGACAGACAGAGAGAGACACAGACAGAGAGAGAGACACAGACAGAGAGAGACACAGAGACAGACAGAGAGAGAGACAGAGAGAGACACAGAGACAGACAGAGACAGACAGAGAGAGAGACAGACAGACAGAGACAGAGAGACAGACAGAGAGAGACACAGACAGAGAGAGAGACAGAGACACAGACAGAGAGAGACACAGAGACAGACAGAGAGAGACACAGAGAGAGAGACACAGACAGAGAGAGAGACAGACAGACAGAGAGAGAGACAGAGACAGAGAGACAGACAGAGAGAGACACAGACAGAGAGAGAGACAGAGACACAGACAGAGAGAGAGACACAGACAGAGAGAGACACAGAGACAGACAGAGAGAGACACAGACAGAGAGAGAGAGAGACAGAGACACTGCTAAGACGGTAATGCTGGTTAGTCCTGCGTCATGTAGACGGCGGGCGGTAAAACATTCAGGTTCTTGTACGGTGGGACCCTCAAACTCAGCAGAAGGAGAAAATCCAACAATACTGTAAATAAGAGCAAAGAGGACGCGGTCCATAACCCAGTAAATACATACAAAGGTTGCTGTATGGCACGCAGCAAAGGGAGGTTACAGGACCGAAGGAAGGAAGGAAGGCAGGAAGGATGGAAGGAAGGGGTAGCCGACTAGCCCAGGGACTCTGTTACCTAGCAGCCAGCCGCTACGAGTCAAGGACGTGTCGGCGTCTCCGCATGGCGGCTATGGCCGTGTGCGGAGCTCGGTGTGGGTGTAAAGACAAGACGTGTGGTGACCAGATAAACCTTCTTTCTCGTTACCTGTCTGCTCACACACGCCGCCGCCGCCGCCTTGCTCACGCTGCTGCCGCCGCCGCCGCCGCCGCAAACTCCACATTTGGACAGAACGGCCGCCGCCGTGCGCAGACCGGAGGCCGCCATCTTTGTTGTGACGTACCCACCGGAAGTCGTTTCTAAAATCTTACAAAAACTATTTTCTTCGTTTTTTATTAAATAGTTTCCTAATTTCATATGAAACGCACCGAGATGTCCTGCCATCATAAATTATGGGGAACAGAAAACCCTCCGAATGGAGAATACATCGGGCTGTTATGTTTGATGCGGAGGATAATCTGCAGGTAATTATTCACGATATCCTCCACTTCCGTCGTTACACACGTGGGATTTAACGAGCCCGACTAGCGGCCGTTGTAACTGTTGGGCTCCATGAGGAAGAAACAGGTAAAGTAGTGAAGGGGAGGCCCGGTAACGTGGGGGATACTCTGCCCCCTACTGGTGTCACAGGGGCACAGCCTCCTATGCACAATATACATACAACACAATACAACACAATACAACACAATACAACACAACACAACACAACACAATACAATACAACACAATACAACACAATACAATACAATACAACACAATACAATACAACACAATACAATACAATACAACACAATACAATAATAATAAATTAAACTTATACAGCGCTTTTCTAACACTCAAAGTCGCAATACAATACAATGCAATACAACACAATACAACACAACACAACACAATACAACACAATACAACACAACACAATACAATACAATACAACACAACACAACACAATACAATATAATACAACACAACACAACACAATACAATACAATACAATACAATACAATACAATGCAATACAACACAACACAACACAACACAATACAATACAACACAATACAACACAATACAATACAATACAACACAATACAATACAACACAATACAATACAATACAACACAATACAATACAATAATAATAAATTAAACTTATACAGCGCTTTTCTAACACTCAAAGTCGCAATACAATACAATGCAATACAACACAATACAACACAACACAACACAATACAACACAATACAATACAACACAACACAATACAACACAACACAATACAATATAATACAACACAACACAACACAACACAATACAATACAATACAATACAATACAATGCAATACAATACAACGCAATACAATGCAATACAATACAAAAAACGTGATTAATCCCAGTAGGGGTCATTTGTTTGGAGCAGCTTGTACATAAAACACAGTAACATACAAATAACACAAAAAATAAATAATAACACTCCAGGGAGCCAAATGTGGAATAAGATCTCTAAGAAACTTAACAATACTGGTAGGATAGATAAACTTGGTAAACACAATAAACCCACTGTGGAGCATTTAGCAGCTGAACTGAGGAGGGACTGAGTGGTTTAGAGTAATGGCTGTACGCATTTCCAAGCAGGTAAAACATGACGACGCCCTGATGGCAACAGAGAACATGCTCTTGCTAGAACCAGTCCAGAACATACTGGTTTCTTCCTGGAGGATGTGATGGTTGCAAAAGCACCTCAGATCTTTGTTTCCCTCCAGTGATGTGAGGGCAGATTTTAACAATGCTGTTCAGGCTCTTTCTGTCTTTTACCGTGAGGCTGTGAAACCAGCGGATGAAAGCAAAACTCAGGAGATCCCCATAAAAGACTGAGAAAGGCGGCAGAGGATGACGGGGCTGACAGAAAAGGAATTTAGTTTAGGGAGAAGGTGAATTCTCTGTTGCCCCGCTTCACAGTAGCCTCAGTGTTCACATCACATAAGGTGGTGGTCGATAATAGTACCCACATATGTGTATGACGTGACCCACACCCTATTATGTGTGATGCTGCACACCCTGGCTGCATCTCTGTTACATCTGGTGCCATGGTGGCGCAGTGGTTAGCGCTGTCACCTCACAGCAAGAAGGTCCTGGGTTCGAACCCCAGGGTAGTCCAACCTTGGGGGTCATCTCAGGTCATCCTCTGTGTGGAGTCTGCATGTTCTCCCCGTGTCTGCGGTGGGTTTTTCCGGGTGCTCCGGTTTCCCCCACCATCAGAAAGCCATACATGTTAGGGTCAGTACTCCTGTCGGTGACCCTGACCGAGGCATGGCGAGACCAACTGGAGCTGGTCCCCGGGTGCTGCACGGCAGCTGCCCACTGCTGCTCACAGCTAGGATGGGTTACATGCAGAGCAGAATTTCTCTACGGGGATCAATAAAGTATACATTAAAAAAAACCTGTCTAAAATGAATTATCAGTTCCCTGGTTTTAGAAACATCCAAGTCCAAGAAGTTGTGATCACACCAAGTAATAAAATCAGGGAGAGCATTCCTGTGGACTCATCTGAAGCTGGTCATCAGAAAATCTGACCAAACGGCTGCCCTCCTGAGAGCTCCTGCATCACTCGGGGGGAACATAATACAAAGTGAGAGGGAAAGGGTGCACCCTGGTGGAGAGCCTGTGTGCATAGCTACAACAATCACAAAGATATAGACAGACAGACAGACGGACGGACAGACAGACAGACGGACGGACAGACGGACAGACGGACAGACGGACAGACAGACAGACAGACAGACAGACAGACAGATAGATAGATAGATAGATAGATAGATAGATAGATAGATAGATAGATAGATAGATAGATAGATAGATAGATAGACAGATAGACAGATAGACAGATAGACAGATAGACAGACAGATAGACAGATAGACAGATAGACAGATAGACAGATAGATAGATAGATAGATAGATAGATAGATAGATAGATAGATAGATAGATAGATAGATAGATAGATAGATAGATAGATAGATAGATAGATAGATAGATAGATAGACAGATAGACAGACAGATAGACAGACAGATAGACAGACAGACAGACAGATAGACAGATAGCTGGATAAAACTTTCTGTAAACAACACATTTTTCACATTAAAATGCAGCTCAGTTCAGTATGCTTTACATTACATGAAAGTGCAGTTAAAAATAATGCTGACAAAAGAAGGCAGACATAAATAAATAAACAAACAAACAAACAAATAAATAAGACGACAAAAATGTAAACCTCAGTAAAATAGTGAAGAAAATATGAAAATGAAACAGACTGACATGAATCAAAATATAATTCATAACATGGGGACAGAATCCATAACTGCTCGACAGCAGATGAACACCTGAGTTACTCTGCTGATATGAGATATGATAGGATGATAAGGAGCTGATATGAGATATGATATGATGATAAGGAGCTGATATGAGATACGATAGGATGATAAGGAGTTGATATGAGATATGATAGGATGATAAGGAGCTGATATGAGATATGATAGGATGATAAGGAGTTGATATGAGATATGATAGGATGATAAGGAGCTGATATGAGATATGATAGGATGATAAGGAGCTGATATGAGATATGATAGGATGATAAGGAGTTGATATGAGATATGATAGGATGATAAGGAGTTGATATGAGATATGATAGGATGATAAGGAGTTGATATGAGATATGATAGGATGATAAGGAGTTGATATGAGATATGATAGGATGATAAGGAGCTGATATGAGATATGATAGGATGATAAGGAGTTGATATGAGATATGATAGGATGATAAGGAGTTGATATGAGATATGATAGGATGATAAGGAGTTGATATGAGATATGATAGGATGATAAGGAGTTGATATGAGATATGATAGGATGATAAGGAGTTGATATGAGATATGATAGGATGATAAGGAGCTGATATGAGATATGATAGGATGATAAGGAGTTGATATGAGATATGATAGGATGATAAGGAGCATGGCAACCACCGAGTCATGGACCAAGACTTCTCCTCCACCTTGACTAGAACCTCACTTGAAGTTGGCCTGCACTAGTCCTCGTCCATGTTCCTGTGTGTGTGTGTGTGTGTGTGTGTGTGTGTGCTCTGTACTTACAGATCAATGCCGTGTGTGTCTTCACTTAGACTACTTTGATAGAGTTGGAGCAGGAGCAGGGTGAGATTAATCACGGCGAGGGGGCAGCAGCTCCCCGGGCCTCGCCAGTCGATACGGATGATAAACAGTGTTTGCCCCAGTTTTTAGCCACTAGCGCGCTCCCATACACCAAGAAAAAGAGTTTCGACCCGGGCTCTTTAATTCACCGTGGGGGGTGAGAGGTGGGACATTAATCATCCATGTTTGTGACGGGGGAGCTGTTGCGGGGGGACTGGGCGGAGACATCCGGCGTGTCCGGTGTGGACACGAACGAGCCCCGTGCCATGGTGACTGAACTCTGCCGTGCCTGCAGGAGATGGAGGACGGCTCATGTTGCAGGCTGGAACTTGGAGCGATCGTCTGTGGTGACCTCGCTGTAAAACAGGTGAGTCGGCGTTAAACGAGGGTGGGGTGCTGAGACTGAAGACGTCTCATTCAGAGGACATCACAGGCATCGTTGTCAACAATGCAACATCAGGACCTTTTCCAGGACCTGACCTTCCATGCCAGGCGTGGCTGACAGAAGGTCCTATTGTTCAGTATGAATATCAGTGGAGGTCTCAGCAGCCTGTACCCGGACCGTGAGACTGAACACACAGATGTCACATCTCAACACACACACGAGACCAACGCAGTAGAAAATACAGAACAGCTCACCAATAATGGACCTCTGCTGGAGGGCTGAGGCTCAGCACCTCAGCCACCCCAAGTATATTTACCAAAGAACCGGCCAAGGCTCCCACGTGGTTAGACGCACAGCATTACTTTGTGGGTGGACGTGTCCAAGACTGCTTTTACCATCCACCATCGAAGGAAAACGAGTGTTCTTCATCAAATCTAAGCTAAGCCCTCGTAGTTTGTTTGTTGAATCGTTTGTGTTCAACAAAAGATGAATGGTTTGTACGGTTATGAGCTCGAGCCTGGAGTCAAATGATGACCTCAAACATCACGACACAAGAAGGCTGATGGAGTGGCTGTCAAACTTGAGGAGGGCTAGGCATGAACTCCCCCCCCACGTGGGTCTGGCCGTTGCTCTACTAGGCCAGCATCACATGTAGAGCTCTTACTTGCGTATGTTCATCACAACACTTGTTTGTGTAAGAAAGGGACACACACCAGATAGGAAACGTCCTCCACAAACCTTCGCGTTTGACATTTGCTCTTCTGACCACGTCTTCCAGTCCTCCCGACGGACCACATGACTCCACGCCCGTCTTCTTCGTTTCTCGATGGGAGTTTTCCCTTTCGCCGTGCGATAAAAATGCAGACGCTTGTTTTTACCATCTTCACGATTTGTACAACCGACAGCGCAACAACTGTGAGACGCTTCGTTTCGTTTTAAATCCATTTCTCCCCGATGACCTCTCGGAAATGAGCGTAGTAACGTTTACAAACACAAGACTCCGGGCCCCTTTTTGCCTCACAATCAGCGCACGCACATTTGAGGCATGTAAATAAGGGAACACGTCTATGGACAGTTGCCTGAAACGTTCGGCTTTCGGGGGGGGGGTCAACTTTTCCACACAGCTGGACGAGGGCTACAGGATAGCTGTGTGTCGTCACAACGACTGTAGAGCCAGAATATTTTTATTCAAGACATGTACAACCAACTCCTGGATGTAGCAGTCCACAAATGATGGACATTCTGCAGCACTGCGGCCTAAGGAACGATCCTTGTCCATCTAGTGGTTGCTGGTGGTATTGCTGTCTGAGGTGATCAGAAAAAACCAAATTGTACAATGCAATGTGACAATGTAAAGTTAGCTTGCTGACTTAGGTTAATTTACCCGTTGAACGGGTCACCTTAGCCATCGTCGCAATTGCCCCCCTGAGAGATGTGGCAGGAGCTGCCACCGGGTTAGACTCTGCAATCGATTCCCACTACGGCAGCACAAGTGGTGGCTGCAGACGCTCATTTGGAGAGCAGAACGCCACAATTGGCAGCGTTGACCTCCAGTCAATTTGTGCCGACCCCCGGGCTGAGTGACATGCCTTTATTTGGATGGGTAACGCAGCGCTGGAGCAGCAAATAATGGGGGATATCAGGCTGTGGAGCTGTGCCAAGTCTGCTGGTATCTCCGCTCTCTGCCTGCGTGGAGTGGCGCTGAATCGGGGCTTATAATAGCAGTGAGCTCTGAGGCTTTGCACCAGTCATCATTTCCATGCCGCTTTAACGCCGATTCCCTAATATCCTTAGCGCCTCGTGCGGGGATAAGCCCGTCTCGGCGAAACATGGCTGTCATGCCCCGTAAACCTTTCACGGCTCTAAAGAATCCATTATGGTTTCTCCGCAAACACGGGGACTCAAAGGGCCACTTTGCTCAAGCTCATTTACTCTCTGAAAGCTTATTTATTTACCCTCAGCGCTGCGCTGGACGGGATCTCCAGCACATCACAGGGATTCCTGTGCTGCTGTGTAACAGGTCATATCTGTCAGAGGGAATTCTGCCGGGCCTGTCCTTACAGCTATGCTGAGACACACGTGCTGACGGGGTCACGTGACCACGTGGCGCCGTCACACACAGGAGACGGTATGAGGGTCACGCAGGGCAGGGACTCCACCGAGACGGGACAGGACAGATTTGATGTGTCCCATTGCTGATAAACCGTTTTCTTGTTGAATTTCCATGAAAAATAGAAAATCCCCCCATCAATTCTGAGCCCATCAATTCCGGCTCTGATTTCAATTCTGGAATTCTGAGCCAAAGGCCAAACACGACACGCCCAAGGGGAAATGGCTGTAGCGGTGGAAAGGTGAACGTTAATATAATCCCAGTCTCCCCACAAGGGTCAGATTTCACCTAAGTGTCAATTTCATGGCGTTGCAGAGGCTCAAAACACTGTAAATTGAATGTTACCCTCACCTAAAACAGAACCCATCATTTGACTTGGTATTTTGAGCCTATGGCTCAGCGGAGCTACTGCCAGAAGTCCTACAAGCTGCCTCTTCACATCTGACTGTGAAGCCCGTAATGTGAACGCTGTACACGGTGTTTATTATGGACGTGTGAAGGCAGATCTCCAAAGCTGTGCCAAATGATGCTACGAGCCTTTGGAGATGTGTCGGGGAAAATATATTTATGCTTTTCATCTAAATGGCTCAGCAGGGAGCCGGTGCATGTGAGAAAATGAGCTGACGTGGAGTTGAATAGAAACACTTAAGTCCAAATAAAACTCGGTGCAGCTAAATCCAGAAAACACATCAGGTCTGTTTTCGCTCTGAAATGTCAGCGTGTCTGCGAGGGTCACCTTCATGTGCTCCATCTTTTCCCTGCAGCCGGACAGTTCCCACAGCAGCAGCCCCACAGCACCTATTGAGACTACAGGGGTCAGCCAGGGGTCACCCGGATGCCAGGCATTCCCAGAAGCACCACTACCTGGCCTGGCTTCAGGACCGGGCCCAGCTATTCCAGTTCTGGGTCGGCTCTGTGTTATACACCTGCAAAGTAGGACAGTTTAAACACACAATATATACAGTATATACAATACAGAATCTGTAAGACAACACAGTGATGGAATACCAACTTAAAACACAAACAACCAAGTGCAGACAACAAAATACAACAACAACAACAACAACAACAACAACACCGGTGCAAAATAAGAATGACAGAGACACCAAACAAAGAGCCGGACCAGAGTGTTTGGAAAGGGACGACTGGAGAGCGTCCACATGTTGAGGGGAAACCACCGTGACTGAGAGCCCCCTGTACTGTAATATATCACTGCAGCGCTCACACACATCACACCATCCTCCCGGTGTTGCTACACAAGCTGTGTATCAGCGATGGCCACAGAGTGTGTGTCTGCTGTGATTAATGGCCAAATCTGTATATGTGTGACAGAGTAAACACAGAGCCATGCTTCTCTTTCCCCAGCACCGTGGCCACACCCCCCAAAGGCACAGGAGCCCCCCTGACCCCCCGTCACTATCACACACACACACACACACACACACACACACACACACACACACACACACACACACACACACACACACACACACACACACACACACACACACACACACACACACACACACATCAATTCAAGTCGTTTTTATTCCAGCGACCAGAGTGTGTACCCAGCCAACAACGCTGATTGGCTTCTTATCTTTGGGGAATGGAGTCTGTGATTGGAAAAGCAGCCGGGGGATATGAGTGGGCCGCATGGTGTCCAAGCTTCAGCATGGGAGTGGAGAGAGAGACTGGGAGAGAGACTGGGGGAGAGAGAGACTGGGAGAGAGAGACTGGGAGAGAGAGAGAGAGAGAGAGAGAGAGAGAGAGAGAGAGAGAGAGAGAGAGAGAGAGAGACTGGGAGAGAGAGACTGGGAGAGAGAGACTGGGAGAGAGAGAGAGAGAGAGAGAGACTGGGAGAGAGAGACTGGGAGAGAGAGAGAGAGACTGGGAGAGAGAGACTGGGAGAGAGAGAGAGAGACTGGGAGAGAGAGACTGGGAGAGAAAGAGAGACTGGGAGAGAGATGTTGGAGGTTTTCTAAACTGCTCCTCCCATAACACGTCCGTGAAGTTCTCACCGAATGTTCTCGTGTTAGCGTGGTGGGGCGCGTTAGCATGGTGGGTCATATTAGCATGGTGGGTCGTGTTAGCATGGTGGGTCGTGTTAGCATGGTGGGTCGGGTTAGCATGGTGGGGCGTGTTAGCATGGTGGGTCGGGTTAGCATGGTGGGTCATATTAGCATGGTGGGGCGTATTAACATGGTGGGTTGTAATAGCATGGTGGGGTGTGTTAGCATGGTGGGGCGTGTTAGCATGGTGGGTCATATTAGCATGGTGGGACGTGTTAGCATGGTGGGTCATATTAGCATGGTGGGTCTTATTAGCATGGTGGGGCATGTTAGCATGGTGGGTCGTGTTAGCATGGTGGGTCGTGTTAGCATGGTGGGTCATATTAGCATGGTGGGTCTTATTAGCATGGTGGGGCATGTTAGCATGGTGGGTCGTGTTAGCATGGTGGGTCGTATTAGCATGGTGGGTCGTATTAGCATGGTGGGGCGTGTTAGCATGGTGGGTCGTGTTAGCATGGTGGGTCGTGTTAGCATGGTGGGGCATGTAAGCATGGTGGGGCATGTTAGCATGGTGGAGCATGTTAGCATGGTGGGTCGTGTTAGCACCACTCACTAAAAACACTGGTTGACCTAAACGTTGACCAGTGATTCTGTCTTAACCTATCAACCACAAGTCAACACCCAACATCAGACACGGCTTGTCCACCAAAACCAGTTTAACTGGGGAAGTGACTGTTGAACCACTGGTACCCAGTGATGCCAGTCCCTCACTGGTGGTTTTACTCACTGGACAACTTAGATGTTTTCAGAAACACAGACACATGTCACATGTTATTGTTGGTTGAAGCCCAGTGAATACCCCCCCCCCAACACACACACACACATACACAAACTCACAAACAGGGAAAATGAAAGAGAAAGATGTCTCACTCTCATGGTCCTCAGTAAGACGAAGAGCCATGTCTTCTGCAGAGCCTCCGGATGCTGATGCTGGACCTTCAGTCTCTACACCGAATATAATGAGAGCAAAGCCACAGAGCAACACTTCATCAGTATGTCAGAGACATCACAACACAACTACACAATACAACAAAACACAGCAAAACAGAACTCAGTGCAACAGAGTGGGACAGGAGAGATCAAACGCCAATAAAACACAACACAATAAAACATAATACAATATAACACAACACAATGAAATAACGCAATACAATACAACACAACACAACCCTGCGATCCCAAGAGCAGGATAAGCGGTTTGGATAATGGATGGATGGATGGACAACAACTCAATGGAAAACAATACAACACAGCACAATACAATAAACAACATGGTGTAATTCAGCAAATTACAATACAACGCAACACAACATAATGCAATACAATAAAATACAACATGACGCATTGCAAGAAAAACACAACCCAACATGGTACAACTTTACAGCTGAACACAAGGCAGTATAATACAACACACTGAGATATAGTATCATACAGTACAACACAACACAACACAACACTGACAGTATGAGGGAAGAGTACAAAGGACAGTAGAGAACAGAACGTGGAGTCCAGGACTCCCTCTTCACACCTGTGCTATCTGAGAGAAGAGCCTCTTCATTAGATCAGCTGGAACATCAGCCACCACCTCCAGCTCCAGCACCAGATATCCACCTCCACCACCCCCACCCCCACCCCCACCACCCCTGTCTGCTCCCACAGCAGCCTGGTGAAATACAACACCAGCAGCTGAACTCAGTGTCGGGCTGGGTCAGAGCCGTGTGCCCGGACGTGTCAGATTATCAGAGTCGGGCATGTGGTGGAAATGAAGGAGGCTCAGGTAATGGACGGAGACATTCAGCTGAGGTGTGTAGAAAAACCTGAACCGCCAGCGATTACCTGCTGGACTCAGCCTTCATCAACATCACACTACTTACAAAGCTCTTCTGGCAGCGCGTGAAATGAACGGAGCAGCCAGCCAGCCAGCCAGCCGGACCGGGCCGGGCCGGGCGGTGGCCGTACATGTAGATATGAAGGCTGCACAGCGGCCCTGCAGGACCAACACCGTCAGCATGTGTGTGCGTGTGTGTAATAAGGGATGTAAAACAAGCGAGCTAAAAAACAGCCATATTATTCTTGTTTCTGCAGTACATGTGTGATTCCTTTTATCCATCCTGTCACTCTCTACATCAGCTAATAGATCCGGGTCAGGAGTCAGAACCCGGGCCGAGTGCTGCACACATCACGTACTTGTTACAGCAGATTTAGATCCATCACATCTAGATGTTAAGAGAAGACATTTCGGGTCCGGACGGCAGTTCAGCCGACATGTACATGGAGCCACGTGAACATGGAACACACAGGGTCCACACAGCAGAGCGTGGATCCGGGTCAGGACGCTCTAGCTTTGAGACGTGATCATCCTCGCTAGGATCCAAACACATCACATCACACATCATATCAATAACACATCCTAACACGCCAGTCTGCTGCTCCGTCTGATGAGCACACACTGCCGAGGACACTCTGCAAGGTGTTGCTGTGGATATGGAGCCTGTGTGTGTGTGTGTCTGTGTGTGTCTGCGTGAGTGTGTGTCTGCGTGAGTGTGTGTCTGCGTGAGTGTGTGCATGTGTGAGGGGATGAGGTTGTGTGTGTGTGTGTGTGTGGGGGGGGGGGAGGGGTATATTTCTTGTTTTTTCCCAGACCCTTCATCCATCACATGGAACCACTTTGGAAGCTCTCCCCCTTCACACACACACTTCCTTCCTCCCTCTCCCTCTCTCTCCCTCTCTCTCCCTCTCTCTCCCTCTCTCTCAGTATCAGGTTTCCCCCCAGATGAAGGGTTACCTCAGTCCATCTTCAGGATGAAAAGATTGGCCTCTTCCTCTCTCCATCCCACTCTTTTTTTCTGTCAAAAAACATTTTTTTTCAGGTGAGTTGTGCAGGCAGTCCCTGCAGCCCGCAGGAGGAAGGAAACCATTAGAGCTAGGAGGAGGCGGGCTGCGCCGGCCCACGGACCCAGCTGTCCACCCACCGCCCGTTTGGGAGGAAGAGGATGCCGACCCGAGACAGGCCCGTGGAGGGTTGTATGAAGGGGTTCGGGGGGTAAATGTGTGAGAACAACCCAAGAAAAACTTCCTTCCCTTTAATGGTCTCAGTATGCAGGAGAAGGAGCAGGAGGAGGTGGGGGGGGGGGGGTTTCAAACCCACGAGCGAGACCCGTCAACACAACAAACAGGCATGGTGTTTCAATATGAGTTGTCTAATACATTCAGACACACACACATTACAAACACACACACACACAACAAGAACAATGATCATGTGACTGGTGAAAGGAGGATCGTGTATGTTTCTACGAGCTGGGTGTTGCCGTCATAGTTTCCCATCATATCAGTTAGTCATTCAGTAGACGGTGGACATGGACCCCCGCTGGACTCAGCGTTACAGCAGTGTCTTACGGGACACCTGGACAGGAGGGTCAGGCATGCTTCAGCAAGTCCAGTTTAACCCAGTTATCTAAACCGCGTACGTGGAAGCGAAGGTTAAAAGTTGCGATGTGAGGGCGTCCAACATGATCGGTGGTGGATGGCGTGCCGGTCTACTTCCTGTTCAGCCCGCAGGAAGTAGCGGCCTGTACTCACCGTACCTAGTAGTCACATCCGTAAAGCAGCTGGCCAGCACCAAAGAGAAGACGACGGACAGTCATGGACACAGTCTGACTGACACACTAGGGGGCGCTGTTGGTCAGTTGTCCCAGAAGACCCTGAAGCTCCCTCTAATGTCGTCAGGTTTCACCTCCTTCCCCGGGGCTGAATGAGAGGAAACAGACGTGGTTGGACGTGCAGCATGTGACGTATGGGGACACGACACGGGGAACATGTATGTACATTAAAACTCGGCCATGTATGGGACCACAAGGTGTCCAGCACACATGGTCCACATGGAAGAACGTAGGTGGTGTGTGAGCTTGTGGGCTGAGCGGTTGTGTTGCATGGAGCAGGGTTGTGGTTTGGGCTCTTCTGCCTTCTCCTCTTTCTCTTTGGCTGACGCACGGCTGACATGTTCGTTAAGAAGGCACCCTCATTCTGTCTGTGGTTGGGACATTTCCATGTCTGGGCCAATACGGGACTGAATCCTAAAAGCAGGAGAGGAAATTCCAGACGGCGTGTCCACTTGGGCCTCCGAGTTTTCACTTCATTTCCATTCGATTCTGACGGACTTGTACGAGCCACGCACACCAGCCGTGGGTTGTGTCCGACGGGATTTTGGGAAGTAAGGCTTTTATCCGAGGGACAGCGTTCCAGGGGTGCAGCATATTTGACCTTGAAGTTTTAAATTCTCTTCTGGCTTTGTCTGAAAAGTGTTGCTCCTGACTCCGACTCTGACTATTTCCATTCTGGGCTTTCACACATGACTCTGAAGGTGAAACCGCAGGAGTCCATCTGTCCGTCAGGGTCCCAGGTACGACCCAGGTGTGTCTCCGGTCATCAGAACGGCTTCATGTTGTCTTTGGTTTGCTTAGTTTTGTTTTTTTTAAACGCTTTACAAGATAGATGAGAAGGATCCATCTCTATTTCTATCTGCTAATTTTCAGAGGCGCTTTTCCAGCGCAGGGTGGCCTCAGCAGCTTGCTCCATCTTCTGCTGGTGGAGTAGAAGGGTTGACCCCGACACCCTCTTCCTCACTGAGGCGTCAGACGAATATCAGCCCATTCACACCAAGTCACACCCACTGACACCCAGTGGCACCTGGTGAAACCCACTGACACCCACTGACACCCAGTGGCACCTGGTGAAACCCACTGACACCCAGTGGCACCTGGTGAAACCCACTGACACCCAGTGGCACCTGGTGAATCCCACTGACACCCAGTGGCACCTGGTGAAACCCACTGACACCCAGTGATATCCCCTGACACCCAATGACCCCAGTCACATCCAGTAACACTCAATGACGCCCGGTGACACCCAGTGGCACCTGGTGAAACCCAATGACACCCGGTGATACCCAATGACACCCAGTGATACCCAATGTCATCCAGTGACACCAAATGA
>NC_079231.1:2895497-2910497 GCF_029633865.1 Lampris incognitus | reverse complement strand
CTGTTCAAAACACACAGAACCGTTCAGAACACACAGAGCTGTTCAAAACACACAGAACCGTTCAGAACACACAGACCCGTTCAGAACACACGGCTGTTCATAAGGACGTGTTGTGTTCATAAGGACGTGTTGTGTTCATAAAGACGTGTCGTGTTCACACGGACGTGTTGTGTTCATAAGGACATGCTGTGTTCATAAGGACGTGTTGAGTTCGTAAGCACGTGTTGTGTTCATAAGGACGAGTTGAGTTCGTAAGCACGTGTGTTCATAAGGATGTATTGTGTTCATAAACACGTGTTGTGTTCATAAAGAGGTGTTGTGTTCACACGGACGTGTTGTGTTCATAAGGACGTGCTGTGTTCATAAGGACGTGTCGTGTTCATAAGGACGTGTCGTGTTCATACGGACGTGTTGTGTTCATAAACACGTGTTGTGTTCATAAAGAGGTGTTGTGTTCATACGGACGTGTTGTGTTCATAAGGACGTGTTGTGTTCATAAAGAGGTGTTTTGTTCACGGACGTGTTGTGTTCATAAGGACGTGTTGTGTTCATAAAGAGGTGTTTTGTTCACAGAGACGTGTTGTGTTCATCAGGACGTGTTGTGTTCATATGGACGTGTTGTGTTCACACAGACGTGTTGTGTTCATAAGGACGTGTTGTGTTCATAAGGACGTGTTGTGTTCATACGGACGTGTTGTGTTCATAAGGACGTGTTGTGTTCACACGGACGTGTTGTGTTCATATGGACGTGTTGTGTTCACACGGACGTGTTGTGTTCATAAGGACGTGTTGCGTTCACATGGACGTGTTGTGTTCATAAAGAGGTGTTGTGTTCATACGGACGTGTTGTGTTCACACGGACGTGTTGTGTTCATATGGACGTGTTGTGTTCATAAAGAGGTGTTGTGTTCATAAAGAGGTGTTTTGTTCACAGAGACGTGTTGTGTTCATAAAGAGGTGTTGTGTTCATAAAGAGGTGTTTTGTTCACAGAGACGTGTTGTGTTCATATGGACGTGTTGTGTTCATATGGACGTGTTGTGTTCATACGGACGTGTTGTGTTCACACGGACGTGTTGTGTTCATATGGACGTGTTGTGTTCATAAAGAGGTGTTGTGTTCATAAAGAGGTGTTTTGTTCACAGAGACGTGTTGTGTTCATATGGACGTGTTGTGTTCATATGGACGTGTTGTGTTCATAAAGAGGTGTTTTGTTCACAGAGACGTGTTGTGTTCATAAAGAGGTGTTTTGTTCACAGAGACGTGTTGTGTTCATATGGACGTGTTGTGTTCACACGGACGTGTTGTGTTCATAAGGACGTGTTGTGTTCACATGGACGTGTTGTGTTCATAAAGAGGTGTTGTGTTCATACGGACGTGTTGTGTTCACACGGACGTGTTGTGTTCATAAAGAGGTGTTGTGTTCATAAAGAGGTGTTTTGTTCACAGAGACGTGTTGTGTTCATATGGACGTGTTGTGTTCACACGGACGTGTTGTGTTCATAAGGACGTGTTGTGTTCATAAGGACGTGTTGTGTTCACATGGACGTGTTGTGTTCATATGGACGTGTTGTGTTCACACGGACGTGTTGTGTTCATAAGGACGTGTTGTGTTCACAGAGACGTGTTGTGTTCATATGGACGTGTTGTGTTCACACGGACGTGTTGTGTTCATAAGGACGTGTTGTGTTCACATGGACGTGTTGTGTTCATAAAGAGGTGTTGTGTTCATACGGACGTGTTGTGTTCACACGGACGTGTTGTGTTCATAAAGAGGTGTTGTGTTCATAAAGAGGTGTTTTGTTCACAGAGACGTGTTGTGTTCATATGGACGTGTTGTGTTCACACGGACGTGTTGTGTTCATAAGGACGTGTTGTGTTCATAAGGACGTGTTGTGTTCACATGGACGTGTTGTGTTCATATGGACGTGTTGTGTTCACACGGACGTGTTGTGTTCATAAGGACGTGTTGTGTTCACAGAGACGTGTTGTGTTCATATGGACGTGTTGTGTTCACACGGACGTGTTGTGTTCATAAGGACGTGTTGTGTTCACATGGACGTGTTGTGTTCATAAAGAGGTGTTGTGTTCATACGGACGTGTTGTGTTCACACGGACGTGTTGTGTTCATAAAGAGGTGTTGTGTTCATAAAGAGGTGTTTTGTTCACAGAGACGTGTTGTGTTCATATGGACGTGTTGTGTTCACACGGACGTGTTGTGTTCATAAGGACGTGTTGTGTTCACATGGACGTGTTGTGTTCATAAAGAGGTGTTGTGTTCATACGGACGTGTTGTGTTCACACGGACGTGTTGTGTTCATACGGACGTGTTGTGTTCACACGGACGTGTTGTGTTCATATGGACGTGTTGTGTTCATAAAGAGGTGTTGTGTTCATAAAGAGGTGTTTTGTTCACAGAGACGTGTTGTGTTCATAAAGAGGTGTTGTGTTCATAAAGAGGTGTTTTGTTCACAGAGACGTGTTGTGTTCATATGGACGTGTTGTGTTCATATGGACGTGTTGTGTTCACACGGACGTGTTGTGTTCATAAAGAGGTGTTTTGTTCACAGAGACGTGTTGTGTTCATATGGACGTGTTGTGTTCACACGGACGTGTTGTGTTCATAAGGACGTGTTGTGTTCACATGGACGTGTTGTGTTCATAAAGAGGTGTTGTGTTCATACGGACGTGTTGTGTTCACACGGACGTGTTGTGTTCATAAAGAGGTGTTGTGTTCATAAAGAGGTGTTTTGTTCACAGAGACGTGTTGTGTTCATATGGACGTGTTGTGTTCACACGGACGTGTTGTGTTCATAAGGACGTGTTGTGTTCATAAGGACGTGTTGTGTTCACATGGACGTGTTGTGTTCATATGGACGTGTTGTGTTCACACGGACGTGTTGTGTTCATAAGGACGTGTTGTGTTCACAGAGACGTGTTGTGTTCATATGGACGTGTTGTGTTCACACGGACGTGTTGTGTTCATAAGGACGTGTTGTGTTCACATGGACGTGTTGTGTTCATAAAGAGGTGTTGTGTTCATACGGACGTGTTGTGTTCACACGGACGTGTTGTGTTCATAAAGAGGTGTTGTGTTCATAAAGAGGTGTTTTGTTCACAGAGACGTGTTGTGTTCATATGGACGTGTTGTGTTCACACGGACGTGTTGTGTTCATAAGGACGTGTTGTGTTCACATGGACGTGTTGTGTTCATAAAGAGGTGTTGTGTTCATACGGACGTGTTGTGTTCACACGGACGTGTTGTGTTCATACGGACGTGTTGTGTTCACACGGACGTGTTGTGTTCATATGGACGTGTTGTGTTCATAAAGAGGTGTTGTGTTCATAAAGAGGTGTTTTGTTCACAGAGACGTGTTGTGTTCATAAAGAGGTGTTGTGTTCATAAAGAGGTGTTTTGTTCACAGAGACGTGTTGTGTTCATATGGACGTGTTGTGTTCATATGGACGTGTTGTGTTCACACGGACGTGTTGTGTTCATAAAGAGGTGTTGTGTTCATACGGACGTGTTGTGTTCATATGGACGTGTTGTGTTCACACGGACGTGTTGTGTTCATAAGGACGTGTTGTGTTCACACGGACGTGTTGTGTTCATAAGGACGTGTTGTGTTCACATGGACGTGTTGTGTTCATAAAGAGGTGTTGTGTTCATACGGACGTGTTGTGTTCACACGGACGTGTTGTGTTCACACGGACGTGTTGTGTTCATAAAGAGGTGTTGTGTTCATAAAGAGGTGTTGTGTTCATATGGACGTGTTGTGTTCACACGGACGTGTTGTGTTCATAAAGAGGTGTTTTGTTCACAGAGACGTGTTGTGTTCATATGGACGTGTTGTGTTCACACGGACGTGTTGTGTTCATAAGGACGTGTTGTGTTCACATGGACGTGTTGTGTTCATAAAGAGGTGTTGTGTTCATACGGACGTGTTGTGTTCACACGGACGTGTTGTGTTCATAAAGAGGTGTTGTGTTCATAAAGAGGTGTTTTGTTCACAGAGACGTGTTGTGTTCATATGGACGTGTTGTGTTCACACGGACGTGTTGTGTTCATAAGGACGTGTTGTGTTCATAAGGACGTGTTGTGTTCACATGGACGTGTTGTGTTCATATGGACGTGTTGTGTTCACACGGACGTGTTGTGTTCATAAGGACGTGTTGTGTTCACAGAGACGTGTTGTGTTCATATGGACGTGTTGTGTTCACACGGACGTGTTGTGTTCATAAGGACGTGTTGTGTTCACATGGACGTGTTGTGTTCATAAAGAGGTGTTGTGTTCATACGGACGTGTTGTGTTCACACGGACGTGTTGTGTTCATAAAGAGGTGTTGTGTTCATAAAGAGGTGTTTTGTTCACAGAGACGTGTTGTGTTCATATGGACGTGTTGTGTTCACACGGACGTGTTGTGTTCATAAGGACGTGTTGTGTTCACATGGACGTGTTGTGTTCATAAAGAGGTGTTGTGTTCATACGGACGTGTTGTGTTCACACGGACGTGTTGTGTTCATACGGACGTGTTGTGTTCACACGGACGTGTTGTGTTCATATGGACGTGTTGTGTTCATAAAGAGGTGTTGTGTTCATAAAGAGGTGTTTTGTTCACAGAGACGTGTTGTGTTCATAAAGAGGTGTTGTGTTCATAAAGAGGTGTTTTGTTCACAGAGACGTGTTGTGTTCATATGGACGTGTTGTGTTCATATGGACGTGTTGTGTTCATAAGGACGTGTTGTGTTCATATGGACGTGTTGTGTTCATATGGACGTGTTGTGTTCACACGGACGTGTTGTGTTCATAAAGAGGTGTTTTGTTCACAGAGACGTGTTGTGTTCATATGGACGTGTTGTGTTCACACGGACGTGTTGTGTTCATAAGGACGTGTTGTGTTCACATGGACGTGTTGTGTTCATAAAGAGGTGTTGTGTTCATACGGACGTGTTGTGTTCACACGGACGTGTTGTGTTCATAAAGAGGTGTTGTGTTCATAAAGAGGTGTTTTGTTCACAGAGACGTGTTGTGTTCATATGGACGTGTTGTGTTCACACGGACGTGTTGTGTTCATAAGGACGTGTTGTGTTCATAAGGACGTGTTGTGTTCACATGGACGTGTTGTGTTCATATGGACGTGTTGTGTTCACACGGACGTGTTGTGTTCATAAGGACGTGTTGTGTTCACAGAGACGTGTTGTGTTCATATGGACGTGTTGTGTTCACACGGACGTGTTGTGTTCATAAGGACGTGTTGTGTTCACATGGACGTGTTGTGTTCATAAAGAGGTGTTGTGTTCATACGGACGTGTTGTGTTCACACGGACGTGTTGTGTTCATAAAGAGGTGTTGTGTTCATAAAGAGGTGTTTTGTTCACAGAGACGTGTTGTGTTCATATGGACGTGTTGTGTTCACACGGACGTGTTGTGTTCATAAGGACGTGTTGTGTTCACATGGACGTGTTGTGTTCATAAAGAGGTGTTGTGTTCATACGGACGTGTTGTGTTCACACGGACGTGTTGTGTTCATATGGACGTGTTGTGTTCACACGGACGTGTTGTGTTCATAAGGACGTGTTGTGTTCACATGGACGTGTTGTGTTCATAAAGAGGTGTTGTGTTCATACGGACGTGTTGTGTTCACACGGACGTGTTGTGTTCATAAAGAGGTGTTGTGTTCACATGGACGTGTTGTGTTCACACGGACGTGTTGTGTTCATAAAGAGGTGTTGTGTTCATAAAGAGGTGTTGTGTTCATACGGACGTGTTGTGTTCACATGGACGTGTTGTGTTCACACGGACGTGTTGTGTTCACACAGACGTGTTGTGTTCATAAAGAGGTGTTGTGTTCACACGGACGTGTTGTGTTCATATGGACGTGTTGTGTTCACACGGACGTGTTGTGTTCATAAGGACGTGTTGTGTTCACACGGACGTGTTGTGTTCATAAAGAGGTGTTGTGTTCATACGGACGTGTTGTGTTCACACGGACGTGTTGTGTTCATAAAGAGGTGTTGTGTTCATAAAGAGGTGTTGTGTTCATACGGACGTGTTGTGTTCACATGGACGTGTTGTGTTCACACGGACGTGTTGTGTTCACACAGACGTGTTGTGTTCATAAAGAGGTGTTGTGTTCATACGGACGTGTTGTGTTCACACGGACGTGTTGTGTTCACACGGACGTGTTGTGTTCATAAAGAGGTGTTGTGTTCATAAAGAGGTGTTGTGTTCATACGGACGTGTTGTGTTCACACGGACGTGTTGTGTTCATAAAGAGGTGTTGTGTTCATACGGACGTGTTGTGTTCACATGGACGTGTTGTGTTCACACGGACGTGTTGTGTTCATAAAGACGTGTTTTGTCTACATAGTGGCTGACTGCTTGATTAATAACTACCACTGATCTTCTGATTACTTATTAGTGCACACACACACACACACACACACACACACACACACACACACACACACACACACACACACACAAGCAGACACACACAAGCAGACACACATCAAAGGTGAGTGCGACTGGACTGATTCTAAATCAAGTGTCTGGCGGGAGAGCTGAAATCATGGGGATAAATCACGGGGGATAAATCACTGGGGATAAATCACGGGGGATAAATCACTGGGGATAAATCATGGGGGATAAATCACAGGGGATAAATCACGGGGGATAAATCACGGGGGATAAATCACGGGGGATAAATCACGTGGAATAAATCACGTGGAATAAATCAAGTGGGATAAATCACAGGGGATAAATCACGGGGGATAAATCACGTGGGATAAATCACTGGGGATAAATCACGTGGGATAAATCACTGGGGCTAAATCACGTGGGATAAATCACTGGGGATAAATCACGTGGGATAAATCACTGGGGATAAATCATGGGGGATACATCACGTGGGATAAATCATGGGGGATAAATCACAGGGGATAAATCACGGGGGATAAATCACATGGGATAAATCACGTGGGATAAATCACGGGGGATAAATCACGGGGGATAAATCATGGGGGATAAATCATGGGGGCTAAATCACATGGGATAAATCACGGGGGATAAATCACATGGGATAAATCATGGGGGCTAAATCACATGGGATAAATCACGGGGGATAAATCACTGGGGATAAATCACGGGGGATAAATCATGGGGGATAAATCACGGGGGATAAATCACGGGGCTAAATCACGGGGGATAAATCACATGGGATAAATCACGGGGGATAAATCACTGGGGATAAATCACGGGGGATACATCATGGGGGATACATCACGTGGGATAAATCACGGGGGATAAATCACAGGGGATAAATCACGGGGGATAAATCACTGGGGATAAATCACGGGGGATAAATCACGGGGGATAAATCACGGGGGCTAAATCACGGGGCTAAATCACGGGGCTAAATCACGGGGGATAAATCACGGGGGATAAATCACTGGGGATAAATCACGGGGGATAAATCACGTGGGATAAATCACTGGGGATAAATCACGTGGGATAAATCACTGGGGATAAATCACTGGGGATAAATCACGTGGGATAAATCACTGGGGATAAATCACATGGGATAAATCACTGGGGCTAAATCACGGGGGATAAATCACGGGGGATAAATCATGGGGGATAAATCACGGGGCTAAATCACGGGGGATAAATCACGGGGGATAAATCACGGGGCTAAATCACAGGGGTAAGTGGTGGAATATAAGATAACTGAAACATCAGCCAGGAAGTTGAGACAGTATTAAGGACGAGGAGACTCAGTCTGCGCTCCTCTCGCCCTGCTGATCAGAGGAAGCGGCGACTACCGCCGGACTCTTAACATCTGCTTGAGCAATTTGCCCGCCACTGAAGACTGGAAAGGTTAAACCACTAAAATCTAATATTTGCCTGGAGGGGGTCAAGCCACCGCAATTACAAGGTACAATCGGCAGGGCTAATCAGCTCGTAGGGGAGGAGGAGGAGGAGGAGGAGGAGGAGGTGGGATGTGGGGGGGGGGGTCCCTGATCAGAAACCCTGTGCTCCGCTTCGGCTGTTTACTTATTAAGCCTTGTTCTCATGTTCAAGGGCCCCAGTGCTCTCAGCCCCCCCCCTCCCCCGGGGCCGGCATGCCCCCGGGGCCTGGGGAAGGAAATAAGAAAGCTCCCGACAACTTTGGGTAAATTGGACGGCGGCTCTCGGCTGTAAAGTAGCAGCGTGTTAATCAGTATCTGTGGCCTTTTGTTGGGAAATGATCTCAAATGACTTTGCTCCAGTCTGGCAGGCATTAACACCTCCAGAGGGCCCTCACACAGAACAGCGTGTGCATGGCAGCACGTGCATGGGCCCATGCATGTGTGCATGCACACATGCATGGGCCCATGTGGGGGTGGTGGGGCGAGGTGGGGGTGGTGGGGCGAGGTGGGGCGAGGTGGGGGGAGATGTCTCCAGAAAGCACGTATAGGTGTGAGGTAATGTTCCACAATGCTGTTTACGCCGCGGCTCTGGGACACACACTTCCTGTAATTGAGTGAGTAGCAAGTGCAGGATTACTGTGTAATACATCAGAACTGTCTGGCTACAAACACTTTCCAGCCAGGCTTGGGGAACAATTACTGGTAATTAAATATGCGCCAGTTAGCGGGAAAGATAATTATGTCCTTGGCGTATAACACCAATTAATTACTTTTATTTCGGTGTGCGAAGCTTTCCAAAGGGCCGCGGAAGCCGTTTAACAGTCTGAGAAGGCCCGAGTCATATTCTCATACCGGGGTACTGGACCTGTGTGTTGAACACAACCTCTCTCTCCACCAGCCCGTGTAAGGTCACACATCGACTTCAACACAACCCGGAGACACGGACACATCCTCCTACCCTCCACACAGCTGAGATGGAGATTTGGACAGTTTGTGAAGACACCGACGCACACGGCAGCCCAGTACTCACTGGTGACTCGTCAGTACTTTCACACAAGTGTGACAACATAATGAACACAATAATGCAACAAATCAAACCTGTTGTCTCGCTCTGTGTTTCTTGCTGCTGTGTTCCACACTCATATTAGCGGTGGTGCTGAAGGTGTGGGGGATGTCTCTGGGGGTCCGCTTGTGTCCTGTTAACAGCACTGATCAGATGGGAAACGGAGCCGGTGAGGAGCCATCGGCCCCGGGACTCCACACTCCCTCATAAGCTTACAGACGCCAGCACAACTCCTGGTCCACCTGCAGACAGAGGGACCGGACTAGCTTTAGAGGTACCATCCTGAAGGTCTTCCTTTCTCTTTAACTCAAAGTGCAACCTGTAGTTTCTGTTACACCAAACACGTCATCTCTGATACCCTTCCTGCTGGCGTTTCAGCACAAACAGCCATTCAGTGTATTATGTGTTCTGTAATTGCTCCTCTCTAGTGAAGTGACCCTGTACTGCTGGGACTTCTGATTGGTGGAGTCAGTCCCCCCCCCCCCGCTCTCTGCCAACCACGGGAATGCATGTTATGTCGGTCAGTGTGCATGCCTGTGGTTGGTGGAGCAGGGGGGGAAGTGACAACAAGTGAGTTGTGGGGATAGTGGCGGTCTGTATGGCGTTGCTGTGCCCGACAAAAGCCGAGACTAAAGATGACGTTCAGTTGTAAGTTCTGTGGGATCCCCCCCCCCCTTTTCTCCCCAGTTGTACTTGGCCGGTTATCCCACTCTACCGAGCCGTCCCAGCCGCTGCCCCCCCTCTGCTGATCCAGGAGGGCTGCAGACTACCACATGTCTCCTCCCATACATGTGGAGTCACCAGCCGCTTCTTTTCACCTGACAGTGAGGAGTTTCACCAGGGGGAAATAGCACGGGGGAGGATCACGCTATTCCCCCCAGTTCCCCCTCCTCCCTGAACAGGCGCCCCGACCAACCAGAGGAGGCACTAGTGTAGTAAGCAGGACCCATACCCACATCTGGCTTCCCACCCGCAGACACGCCCAATCATGTCTGTAGGGACGACCGACCAAGCCGGAGGTAACATGGGGATTCGAACTGGTGATCCAGGTGTTGGTAGGCAACGGAATAGACTGCCATACCACCCAGACGCCCCTCTGTGTGATCTTTAAAGTGGTGAAATTTACATTGTTTTTTTTTTTTTATTATTTCATACTTTTATTGGATAGTGAACCAAGCCAATGAGGATGCACAAGCCAGTGTATTTTTAGTGCCGGTCCCAAGCCCGGACAAATGGGGAGGGTTGCATCAGGAAGGGCATCCGGCATAAAATCTTTGCCAAATCAAATATGCGGATCATAAATAAGATTTCCATACCGGATCGGTCGAGGCCCGGGTTACCAACGACTGCCACCGGTACTGTTAACTAGCAGGGTGCCAGTAGAAACTATGGTACTGTTGGGCGAAGGAGAAGGAGACGGGGAAGGCATGTCCTGAGGCAGCGGGGGAGGAGGAAGGGTAGGCGTGTGGAGGTGAGAGTCAGAACTTTGAATGTTGGCACTATGACTGGTAAAGGGAGAGAGCTGGCTGACATGATGGAAAGAAGAAAGGTAGGTATACTGTGTGTGCAAGAGACCAGGTGGAAGGGGAGTAAGGCCAGGAGTATCGGAGGTGGGTTCAAACTCTTCTACCATGGTGCGAATGGAAGGAGAAATGGGGTAGGGGTCATTCTGAAGGAAGAGTATGTCAAGAGTGTGCTGGAGGTGAAGAGAGTGTCAGACAGAGTGATGAGTATGAAGCTGGAAATTGAAGGTGTATTGCTGAATGTTATCAGCGCATATGCCCCACAAGTTGGGCGTGAGATGGAAGAGAAAGAAGAATTCTGGAGTGAGTTGGACGACGTGGTGGAGAGGGTACCCAAGGAGGAGAGAGTGGTGATTGGAGCGGACTTCAATGGACATGTTGGTGAAGGGAACAGAGGTGATGAGGAGGTGATGGGTAGGTATGGTGTCAAGGAGAGAAATGTGGAAGGACAGATGGTGGTGGATTTTGTGAAAAGGATGGAAATGGCTGAGGTGAATACATATTTCAAGAAGAGGGAGGAACACAGGGTGACGTACAAGAGTGGAGGAAAGTGCACACAGGTGGACTATATCTTATGTAGGAGGCGCCATTTAAAAGGGATTGGAGACTGCAAGGTGGTGACAGGGGAGAACGTAGCTAGGCAGCATCGGATGGTGGTCTGTAGGATGACTCTGGAAACCAAGAAGAGGAAGAGAGTGAAGGCAGAGCCGAAGATCAAATGGTGGAAGTTGAAGAAGGAAGACTGTTCAGGCAGGAGTTAAGACAGGCACTGGGTGGTAGTGAAGAGTTGCCAGATGGCTGGACAACCACTGCAGAAATAGTGAGGGAGACAGCTAGGAAGGTACTTCGTGTGTCATCAGGACAGAGGAAGGAAGACAAGGAGACTTGGTGGTGGAATGAGGAAGTACAGCAAAGTATACAGAGGAAGAGGTTGGCAAAGAAGAAGTGGGATAGTCAGAGAGATGAAGAAAGTAGGCAGGAGTACAAGGAGATGCAGCATAAAGCAAAGAGAGAGGTGGTAAAGGCATTGGAAAAGGCGTATGGTGAGTTGTATGACAGGTCAGACACAAAGGAAGGAGAAAAGGACTTGTACCGACTGGCTAGACAGAGGGACCAAGCTGGGAAGGATGTACAGCAAGTTAGGGCGATCAAGGATAGAGATGGAAATGTGCTGACAAGCGAGGAGAGTGTGCTAAGAAGGTGGAAGGAGTACTTTGAGGGGCTGATGAATGAAGAAAATGAGAGAGAGAGAAGGTTGGATGATGTAGGGATAGTGAATCAGGAAGTGCGGTGGATTAGCAAGGAGGAAGTGAGGGCAGCTATGAAGAGGATGAAGAGTGGAAAGGCAGTTGGTCCTGATGTCATACCTGTGGAGGCATGGAGATGTTTAGGAGAGATGGCAGTGGGGTTTTTAACTAGATTGTTTAACACAATCTTGGAAAGTGAGAGGATGCCTGAGGAGCGGAGAAGAAGCATACTGGTACCGATTTTCAAGAACAAGGGTGATGTGCAGAACTGTAACAACTACAGAGGTATAAAGTTGATCAGCCACAGCATGAAGATATGGGAAAGAGTAATAGAAGCTAGGTTAAGAGGAGGAGAGGTGATGATCAGCAGCAGCAGTATGGTTTTATGACACGAAAGAGCACCACAGATGTGATGTTTGCTTTGAGAATGTTGATGGAGAAGTATAGAGGAGGCCAGAAGGAGGTACATTGTGTCTTTGTAGATTTAGAGAAAGCTTATGACAGAGTGCTGAGAGAGGAGGTGGGGTATTGTATGAGGAAGCCGGGAGTTGTAGAGAAGTATGTAGGAGTGGTGCAGGATACGTATGAGGGAAGTGTGACAGTGGTGAGGTGTGTGGTTAGAATGACAGATGGGTTCAAGGTGGAGGTGGGATTACATCAAGGATCGGCTCTGAGGCCTTTCTTGTTTGCAGTGGTGATGGACAGGTTGACAGACAAGATCAGGCAGGAGTCTCCGTGGACTATGATGTTTGCGGATGACATTGTGATGTGTAGCGAGAGTAGGGTGCAGGTGGAGGAGAGCCTGGAGAGGTGGAGATATGCACTGGAGAGAAGAGGAATGAAAGTCAGTAGGAGCAAGACGGAATACCTATGTGTGAATGAGAGGGAGGACAGTGGAATGGTGAGGATACAAGGAGTAGAGGTGATGAAGGCATATGAGTTTAAATACTTGGGGTCAACTGTCCAAAGTAACGGGGAGTGCAGGAGAGAAGTGGAGAAGAGAGTGCAGGCAGGGTGGAGTGGGTGGAGAAGAGTGTCAGGAGTGATGTGTGACAGAAGGGTACCAGCAAGAGTTAAAGGGAAGGTTTACAAGATGGTTGTGAGACCAGCTATGTTGTATGGTTTGGAGACAGTGGCACTGACGAAAAGACAGGAGGCTGGAATCGAACCGGTGACCATGTGGTAACCATTCCGCTGCAGAGGAGCTTCTATATGTTATTTTTAATTGGTGGTGGTGGGGTTCACCATTCCCACCAAATAGTCAAATGTAATGGAGCTCCCACAGAGATGAGTCTGCCACAAAAGGAGGAGACAGAACATGCATGTCAAAAGTAGAAGAGCAAGCAACAGCTGCTAAAATACGAAGCTAAACATGATCTAATATTCTTCTTCTTCTGTCGGCTTGTTCCCTGTGTCTCAGGGGTCGCCACAGCAGATTTTACAGTTTCCATCGGGACCCTGTGAGGGCACAGCACCAATGGTGGTCGTTGTTAACCCGGGCCTCGACTGAGCCGCTATGGTCTTATCAATCTGCATACTGATTTGGCAAAATGTTACGTGGGATGGCCTTGCTGACACAACACTAACCCTATGGGTGGGGCGCAGGTAAAGCACTGGCTGCCATCCCAGTATTCATGGACTTAAGGCCATGCCTGTCACCAGGAAACATGATCTGTTAGGCTACATGACATGTTTGGTATGGGTTGATATGTTGGTCAGTGTCACTGGGTCAGATGACATTGTTAGTCTGTCTTGTTTGTCCAAAACACCCACGATGCCCCTGGATGTTGATGCAGTCCTACTGTTATGGCGCAGAGCCATGCACACCACACCAGTGTTGCAACAAAATCTGCGACTGTCAAAAATTGTGACCTGCATGTGAACAGTTTCACATTGTAAACCACCGTGCCCACCAGATGATAACAAATCCACCAGAAGTGAAGAAATGAGGATAGCCATCTCAAAGGGAACGTCAACTCATGGTAAAAGTACAGTTAGGAAGATAGATGATGACATAATAAATGATTCACGGTAATGATCTAAAATAAAGAGCTCATCCCGCCAGGACATCCGTCTCCGGAAGTCAGTTTTAATCAGGATGTCCTCATCATGGAGGATTCCATGTAAACTACGTGAAGGTGTCAGAGAAATCCCCGGATGTCTTGTGTAAACGCTCCGACGTCGCGTGGGCTCAGCACACGGCCAGTAAGACCGGGAGCACTGGGATGGCAGCTCATCACATCAGGAGTTTGTTAGGGCCCTGACACACAAGGCTCACGGTCGGCCATCGGCCAGTGTCAGGCGGTCAGTGAGCGTCTGTGACCCTACATTTTGCAGTGTGTCCTGCACCGTCGGTACTACTCGGACCCCTGTCAGCACCTTTTCGGTTGATTCAGCATGTTGAATCGGTGGAGCCCGTCAGTGAGAGAGATCACTCTGATTGGCTGTTCAGCTTAGCGGCTCAGTGCTAAGCTAGTGAATCGGGGCCGTCAGTTGTAGTCTTTGCGGTGTGTTCAAGTGCTACTTTTTGGCCCAGACCGCAGGCAACATGAGGCGACGTAACAGTCGGCCTTCGTTGCCGCTAGCTGGGTCGGTGTGTGTGGGCCCTTAAAGGACACTGTTGGTGTGATTCACACTGGCTGCCTTCCCAGTCACTTTCCTCCATCGGGTCTGTGACGATGATTTGGGCTTTACCTGTTTTGTCTCTTCTGTATTTAAGCGTGACACTGGTGGAGTTTTTTCTTTTTCCAAGTCCCAACTGACAGTACCATCTACAGTGCACTACTAGTAAAGGCTTCATGGATACAGACTCATTTGTAGTTGAGATATAGTGATGGACAACTGTAGTCTCAGGCAAGTCAGTGACAGAACATTTGAAAAAGGATGTTTGTTAGCAGGTAGGTGTTTCACACAGGAACTTGAAGCCTCGCTCTCGTGCTCTGGGAGACGCGCCACACCGCCGTCCCTCCGAGGTGGAATCCAGAAGTGTGCATCTTGTTTTTAAAGTCTGCAGGCTTCCTCGTTCGCTCTCACCCAGGAGGTGACAGTGTATGTTTTAACAAATGAGCTCTCATGGGGCTTAAGGGTCTAATAATACCTAACCTGAGAATCCTGTGGCCGATCATTAGTAATCCATTAAATCCACGGCCTAGAAATGGTTAGACTAAAAGCCCTGCCAGGTCACCGCTGACGATATTCCCTCTGTGCTGCTCTGATTCTTCCTTCCCCGGTTAATGAGATACAGAGTCAGAGGGCCT